>NC_061116.1:37286562-37597863 GCF_002878395.1 Capsicum annuum
TTTTCAACTAACAAAGTCACCAACCAAGTAACATTCTAAACAAAAAATCACCTTTAAAGTCCCTACACTTAACCATTTTCAAGTAACTAAGTCACTAAACAAGTCACATTCTAAATAAAAAAACCACCTTTAAAGTCCCTACACTTAACCATTTTCAACCAACTAAGTCACCAACCAAGTCACATTCTAAACAAAAAAATCATCTTTAAAGTCCCTACACTTAACCATTTTCAAGTAACTAAGTCACCAAACATAGCCACATTCAAAACAAAAAATCTCCTTTAAAGTCCCTACACTTAACCATTTTCAACCAACTAAGTCACCAATCAAACCGCCTTCAAAATAAAAAAATCTCCTTTAAAGTCCCTACACTTAACCATTTTCAACCAATTCTAAGTCACCAACCAAACCGCATTCAAAACAAAAAATTTCCCATTAAAGTCCCTACACTTAACCATTTTCAACTAACAAAGTCACCAACCACACCACATTCTAAACAAAAAATCACCTTTAAAATCCAACCATTTTCAACTAACAAAGTCACCAACCAAGTTACATTCTAAACAAAAAAGCACCTTTACATTCCCTACACTTAACCATTTTCAACTAACAAAGTCACCAACCAAGTCACATTCTAAACAAAAAAATCCTCTTTAAAGTTCTTACACTTAACCATTTTCAACTAATAAAGTCGTCAACCAAGTTACATTATAAACAAAAAATCACCTTTACATTCCCTACACTTAACCATTTTCAACTAACAAAGTCACCAAGCAAGTCACATTCTAAGCAAAAAAATCATCTTTAAAGTTCCTACACTTAACCATTTTCAACTGATAAAGTCACCAACCAAACCACATTCTAAACAAAAAATTACCTTTAAATCCCTACACTTAACCATTTTCAACTAATAAAGTCACCAACCAAGTAACATTCTAAACAAAAAATCACCTTTAAAGTTCCTACACTTAACCATTTTCAAGTAGCTAACTCACCAAATTTGCATACCAAATGACAGGAGAGCAAGTTCTCAATACAAGAAACAAGCAACAACAAGACCAATAAGATGTCAACAACAATGCTAGTGAATTGTACAAGACCACACATGGCTTCACTAGATTTTAATATGAACAATAACAAGAAGATAACAACTATGCTAGTGAATCGAATAAGGCCACACACGGCTTTACTAGACTTCAATATGAAAAATAACAAGACGTCATTATAACAAATTAGAGAGAAGTAAACTTATCTTTGCTTGACCTAAATTAAAGTGAAAGAGACAAGCGGTCACCAGAAAAAATAGCAAAGTAATTCTTTTCCTGAATTCGAATTCTGTCAAACAGTAACATCAAATTCCAAGCAACCCATTAGGCAAGTAGAATTAAAAAATCTTGATCATTATGCAAAATAAAAAATATCTTGCCATCCTTATTTTCTCGTATTTTTAGCTTAAAATCACCATAAACAAACCACCAACATACTAAAACTACAATGGAGTATCAATAAAAGTAAACCCTAATTTACTGGATAAACACACAAAGAGGGGATCTTGATAAGCTTTAATAGACAAAATACACACATAGAACAAAATAAAATTATTTAACTAAATGGAATCTTGAACTAACTAAATGGAAATTTTCTAAAATTGAATCTTTACTTTGAACTAACTAAAATTGAATCTTGAACTAAAATGGAATTCAATTTTCTAAAATTGAAACTAAAATTATTTAACTAAATGGAATCTTGAACTAACTAAATGGAAATTTTCTAAAATTGAATCTTTACTTTGAACTAACTAAAATTGAATCTTGAACTAACTAAATGGAAATTTCATTACTTTTTTTTTACTTTGAACTAACTACATTTATGTAATGAAGCATAATAACTAGAACAAATGCTTTAGAACAAATAATTTTTTTTACTTTGAGCTAACTAAAATTAGTACTAAAGCATTATATTCTTGAATCTTTAGCTAGTATCTACCAAGAAAAACATAGAGTTGAAGTTTTTAGAACTTATCGGAGCTGGGGACGGCGGGAAACGGCGGCAGACGGCAGGAGTGTGACATTGATTTGGAGAATTTGTGTGGATATCCTATTTTCAAAATGGGATGGGGAAGGGGTTCTGATTTGGGGATTTTAGTCGGGTGGGGGTGGGGGTGGGGGTGGGGGTGGGGGTGGGGGTAAAAAACAAATGGGTCGGGTCGAGTTGGGCTTTTAACTAATTAAAATATTTTTTTTTAATATTACTAAAAATAAATATTCTAATTAGTTAACATATAATTTTTTTTATAAATTAGTTAAAAAATATTAATTAATTAATTAATTAAGTTAATTAAAATTTTACAAAAATGATCATAAAGTAAAATATAAGTGTTCGATTTAGTTTTATAATAGTTATTATGGAAAAATAATCATATGTGCTCAATTTTAGTAAAAAGATTAAATCATATAATTAATTATGTTATCATCATATTAACGCAATGTGTATATGTACAAATCAGATAGTTGGTTATTTATCAACACATTAACAGGAGTAGTATATTTTCTTAATAATATAATAATATCAATGAATTTTGTGAATTACGATATTATATATATATATATATATATAATATCATAATTAAAATCTAATTAACCAAATAATTTATCGGAATTTGCAAAAGTCATTGATATATATATACCTCGCTTGTAAAACAATGTGTTAATCAAATAGATTATCGATTATTAATGTTACATTAATTTGCGGTCGTTCAACTTTCTGTCTCCTGCTCCCCTACTTCCTTCCTTCCCCTCTCATATACCTTGTAATACTAGTCTTACATTATTACAACTTCAAAAACATACGCGTGTCTACATTGACCCAAAATAGTATATCTACTTCCTCAATAGTTTGATATATATCAACGTATCATTCAAACTATTTTGATATATACATTCAGTTATCTAGCTTTCAATTACTACATATGTCACTACACGATATATACATATATATATATATATATATACGTATATTCAACTGTCTGTCAGCTTTAAATACGTACTATGAACATCACATACACGATTTTACTACCCCATAATAATATACAATGTATTTTACAAATACTCGAATGAATTATAGATTACATTATCTTATGTCATTAATATACCTTCACTGTATAATATGTATATACTATATCTATATATCAATACATACACACACATATACACACTATCGACTATATCAAGTTCTAAATACGTACTATATATATCTCACACATAAGTACACAAGTATATTATTATCCAATAAAATAATGCGATGTGTTTCTTATACATACTCAGATGAGTAATCAATTGATTATATTTGATTAACTTAATAAACTAAATTTTGACTACATCGTTCATCAATGGATCACTACATCATATATATATATACATATATATATAAACTCTTCAATTTGTACTATATATACACATCCACAAGTATAATTACCATATAAAAGAACACGTTCATTATATTCTGATGAATTATCGGTTATATATTACATTATTATGACTGCAAATATGGACTAAAAATATCACCTTTCAAATACGTACTATAAACATCCGTTTTCAACTTTTAAATACGTATACAACAGTATTCAATGGTCTATCCCAATGGTATGATATATATATATATATATATATATATGCACACACACATACATATTCATTATATAAAGATTATGTATGTTTAACGTCATTTAACGTATGTATAAAGAAAAATATTTATTTTATATATTGAAACATAAGTAAAAGATAAAAATTATGTTGTACGTAATTTGTATATTATATTTGATAGTTTTTCTAGTGTAAGTCTTTTCACGTTAGATTGATTTATTTTTATTATTACTATATTGGTTATTTACTATGTGTAATCAGTATAATTTAAAAAAATAATATATTAGATTATCTTTTTAATTCAGTAAATATATTATATTATAGATGTAATCTAATATATTATTTTTACTAATAACAATAACTAGATTACATAAAGTTAATATAAGATTGTATAATTATTTTTTAAAAATACTTATTTACTTTTTTCTTTTTTTAATTCCAAAACCAACCACATGTGGTTGGTTTTTAAATTTTTTTAATATTATTTAATTCCAAAACCAACCACTTGTGGTCGATTTTTAAAAAGCTACCACTACTTTATCGATCACAAAATCACCAACCACTTGTGGTCGATTTTTAAAAAGCTACCACTACTTTATCGATCACACAATTTGGTCGATTTTGTGATAAAAAATTGGGAAAAACCGACCACTTGTGGTCGGTTTTTTTGGTCAGTTTTCCCTTTTTTTTTTTAGTGAGAATCAATATTGCTTTAAATGTTGCTCGAGAGATGAAGTACCTTCATATCTGGCACGCCATAGCTTCATACATTGTGACCTGAAATCATCGATATTCTTTTAGATGTTGATTTTAGAGCAAAAGTTTCTGATTTTGGACTAGTGAAACTCATTCTGATAAAGAAAAGTCTGTTGCAACAAAGTTTGCAAGAACATTTGGATACCTTGCTCCTGAATATGCTTGTAAGTGTGCATTTTGTCATCGATATTTCTTTCATTTTGACAGTTCTAATAAGTATTGACATTTTAGGATTAGTGATTTTTCTTAAAAGAAACTTTGTGATAACTTTTTACATGAACGAATCTCTACTTAAACGGAATTAATTATACTCTTAATCGCTCAATTTTTATCCTAACAAAATTTTACTTTGTCTCCACAGTGAAGACAACGAAAAGTCACAACTAAAATAGATATCTTCAGCTTTGGGGTTGTGTTGATGGAGCTTGTGACTGGACTAGCCATCCTTGATGAGAATCGATCCGAGGAAACTCGATATCTTGTTGAGTGGTTCTGGAAAATAAAATCAAATAAAGAAAATCTTCTTGCATTCGTTGACCCAGCTCTTGACGCAAAAGAAGATATCTACAAGAGCATTTGCATAGTGGTTGAACTAGCTGGACATTGTACTGCCAGAGATCCCAATCGTAGACCTGACATGTCACACGTTGTAGATGTTGTCGGCCAACTAGTTGAGTCTTGAAAACCTGTAGAAGAATCTGATGAATGTTCACGAATTGAGTGCAATCTACGTCTGTCATAAATGTTGAAGAAATGGCAAGAGGAAGATCTAGACTCTGAATACTTCACAGTTACTAGTCAGATAAAATGCTGTTTACACAGTTTAGTCATCTTGAATATTGCTTTTGATTTTTATCCTAGCTTCTATTGGCTTCTTTCTTCTCCTGATACATGTAATGTTTGATTTTCGATATTTATAATAAAAGAGCTGATTTTTTCAGTTCAGATGATTTGAAACTCAAGTAGAAATACTGAATTTCTCATAACGATTTTAGGTTTTAGTATGGATTGCTGAAGAGTGAATTAATAGGTAGGATCAACATACCTGCTTATAGTCAATTTCCAAAAAAATATTAAACGTGTACTAGTAAAATTAAAGTTGTGGACAATCTAGTCATTTTATCTATTATAATATAAAATAATGTACATTAGGAATTGCTAAATCTAGGAGGCTTATATACCACAAGAGCCATCGCTTTCCCTCTCAAAGTGAAGTACTTTTCATCCTTTTTGAACCAACCCCTACAGGCTTCAGTTTCATGGTCGAAGGCAGATCAGCTACAACACTTTTTCATGTGTGATAAAGGTCACCAACTCACCTATCAAAATTTAAAAGTATGTCTTTCTTAGCTTTAAGCCTACTCCCAATTCTCATGTTTTCCTCTAGGTATTGATAAGACGTGATGTATAGTTCAGAATTTGAAGGAGCGGTTTGCAAACTTCTATGTTGTTATCTCCTTCCTACAAAGAATGGGTGTATTTTATGAGCCATTACCCTAATAAAATAAAAATTCTTGTGGTAGGCGATGTTCCTGGTGAAAAATATAGTGAAATAACTTTCCTTTTCTTTCTTCCGACCTTGCTACTAACAAAAGTCAAAGGTGATATGAGATAACCATAACAGATGTGTCAGATGGGCATCAAGTGGTTGCTATTAGCCCTCCTAGACAAGAACTTCTTGTTTTCGAGGGCGAATCTATCAAATTTGATCACCCTTTAATGAGTAATCCTAATGTAGATAGGTTTGGTCAGGGAGATGAATAGTACATCAATATCCATTACGTGTCCAAGAACTTTTGTTCTTCTTGGCAACGGTTATTTTGGCACAACTTTTTGGTTCTTAAAAAGAAAGAGTTCGGGAAGGTTCAGTTGGCCAAAATGAATTTATAGATTTGCAGATTTATGAACATCAAGTTCGTAGAAAGAACCAAATTCTTGTTAGCGATTATTTATGATAAAAAAATAAAATTATGAAAACCCCTTAATCTTATTTAGACCCTCCTGGAAAACCTATATTACATACTCTTTTTCTATAAGATGCTAGGAATCCCATTTAGTTCTTACATTTTTATGTTGACAACTAAATTCATTCGATTATATAGGGATGAACTCAATTCAGAATATAAACCATAAAAAAATACCTATTAAATCGATTATAAAAATACCAGTTACCGTACCTATTATCCAAAGATAATTCCTTCCATCAGTATCGACCAAGTGAGAGAATTTTTAATCCATCTTTTAACTGTAAACTGGTGCTTAAGTTGAATTTGGATAATCTCTTAATGTTTTTGAAGGTATTGAGTTCAACTAGGCTTAGACTTAGGATGTGCTTAAAAAATCGTAAAAATAGCACATGCTCCTGGTATTTTACCTCCAAAACATTGTAATAAAAGTCCCAAAAAGAAATGTGGGAAAATTTTATTTGCTTTCAAGTTATGATTGATGATGGTCTAAGTACTATATATATATTCAAAATATCAAAATTATAAGACTTTTTTCCATTTCTTTCCGTATAAATAATTACAATTTTTCCTTTTATCATTGGCAACAAAAGGTAAAAATCTAGGAGAGCATGACACCATCACTATCACCATTAACATCATCACCTTCATCATTATTATTATTATTATTATTATTATTATTATTATTATTATTATTATTATTGTTATTGTTATTATTATTATTCTTATTGTTATTATTATTATTATTAATATTAATATTATTATTATTATTAATATTATTATTATTATCAATATTATTATTATTATTATTATTATTATTATTATTATTATTATTATTATTATTGAATAACCTTGTATTCAAAGACCTCCTGAAATAGACGGATTTGAAAAGGTTTCTCAATTAGACCAATTAGAGAAACTCTTAGATAAAAAATTCTCTCGTTTAAACATTCAACCCCTAAATATTTCTGATGATTTTGTACAAAATCTTGAGTCTAATTTTGCTGAGAATATTGATTCTGCTGAAAATCCTGGCATTATAATCTCTTTCGAGCTTAATAAGCTCAAAGGTTTGATTAAAAAACAACCTGGAAAGAAGTACGCTGATATTCCTCGTATGTCTACTGCATATTATCCACGCCCAACTCCTCAAGATGTTCTGATAGAGGAAAGGGAATGGAATCAGACCAATACTTCTTATAGTGGAGAAGCCATTTATGAATGGAACATTGACGGATTATCTGATCGCCAAATCTCTATTCTTATTCATCGAATGTCTATGTATGCTACTATTGCCACAGCCACTACCTCACCAGAAAATAGGGCCACTCGTACTGACTAAACAATTTGTAAAATGATTGTTGCGGGATTTACTGGCCAACTTCGCGGCTGGTGGGATAATTTCCTTGATGATACTAAACGCGAGGCTATTTTTAACGCCACCAATGATCAACCCGGAAAAGACAATCTAGGGCGACCTCTTCGGGCAGGATGTTCGGATGCTGTCTACACCCTTATGCTGACGATTACTGAACATTTTGGAGGAAGATTTACCAATCAATATGAAAACATTAGAACTCTTCTTAATGGTTTAAAATGTCGACACTTAGGAGAATTTAGATGGTATAAAGACACCTTTCTCAGTAGGGTTATGGACTTACCCGAAAGTAAGTACGACCATTGGAAAGCTAAATTCATTGATGGCCTTCCCCCTTTATTTGCTGAAAGAGTTAGAAAAACCCTTCGAGGATCTTATGGAGAAGTCCAGTATTCGGAAAAAACTTATGGTCAGCTTATTATAGCTTGTACTCAAGAAGGCCTAGCCCTCTGTAACGAGTTGAAATTAGCTAGACAGATTAAGCTTGATAAACTCAGAGAAAAATCCCAATTAGGGGACTTTTGCGAGCAATTTGGTATGGATAAACCCTTTGTACGAAAACCCCAAAAATATTCTAAGTCTTCTAAACCCTATAGAAATAAACGTTCCAGGCATAGAAGCAAGGAAGAACGTGAGGCTAGAAAATCCTTCCGTAAGTCTACTAGATTCACAAAAAATCGATCAAAGAGAGATTTAGCCAAAATTAAATGCTATAAGTGTAACCAGTATGGTCATATTGCTCCAAATTGCAAATTACAAAAACTCAAGTCCTTAGGACTTTCTGAAGAAGTTCATGACCAAGTCTATAATTTATTATACTCCTCTGCTTCCGAATCTGATTCTACTTCTGCAAATGATTTTGAATTACCTAATTCTGATAGTGAGCTCGATCAGGATAATAAATGTAATGATTGTGATAATGATGTTTGCAATTGTGATGAAATGATGTATAAACTGCAAGCGCAATTCGAAGATCTTGATTTAAATATTCAAACTCTTACTGCTGAAAATGTCCTTGAATTACTAAAAGAAGTTACTGATGAAAAACTACGTGAAAAAATCCTCAAATTTGCTACTCAAAAGACTTCTGCTAATACTAGTACTTCTAAAGATAACTCTTTTGATAATCATCCCATGTCTTATTCCCTAGCTGAAGTTAATAGACGTCTTGCTTTAAATAAAACCCCCGGTAGGGATACTACCTTTAATGATTTAAAAATCAAAGTTGAGCAATTGAAAAAGGAGATTATTTCCTTAAAGCAAAACCAGATGATTTCAGATCATAGAATTTTAAAAATTGAAGAAAAAATTATTGATGTTCCCGAAGTATCTTTTGCTTCAAAAGGAAAAGAAAAAGATTTCGAACACTCTGAAAATTCTGAAATTGATAAATTCAGTCCAGCAGATGATTTGAAAAAGGATTATTTCTTGGGAATGATGCAAATTGTTACTGCTCATAAGTGGTATATAAACTGCACTATTTTGATAAATAAGGAATTTTCTGTTACCAATGTTGCTATGATTGATAGTGGTGCTAATGTTAGTTGTATTCAAGAAGGATTAGTCCCAACTAGATATTTTGAAAAAACCACTCATATAATAAAATCTGCATCTGGTCATGCTCTTGATATCAATTATAAATTGCCAAATACTCATATCTGTCGAGACAGCGTCTGCATTCCACATTTCTTCTTTTTAGTAAAAAATCAGCTTTATCCTCCTATTATTTTAGGAACACCTTTTATAAATGCTATTTATCCGTATACTCATATTGATGCAAATGGTTTTAAGGCTACTTACAAGGACAAACAAATTTCTTATCCTTTTGTTACTCATCCTGTAACCAGAGATATAAATACCCTTATCAATATGAAATAAAATCAGCTTAATTTCTTACAATTAGAATTAATGAGCATTAATATCTTTGATACTTTAAAATCAGTAAAAGTCCAAGAAAAAATAAAAATGATTTCTAATCAATTGATTCTGGATATTTGCGCGGATCATCCAAATGCTTTCTGGAATCGAAAGAAGCACATTGTTTCTCTTCCTTATGAAGATAAGCCTTCATATGAAAAACTGGATGCTAGAGAGCTTATATTATATGTTGAAAATCAGCATATTCCCGGGCAAGAAAATTCTGAAGAAGCATGGAGACTACTCAAAAACTACCTTACTGCCAATGTATATTTTACTGGCGAATCATACAAAACTCGGACTTATTATGAACACATATTAGTGCAAACTTTCAGTGCAACCTTTGATCACAGTCCTCTAGGAGAAACTACCCCAGGAGTTCATGGATACTCCAAAATGGTAATTAAAAAACTTATTCCTATTGAAGAATGGGGTATTTCATCAATGACTCAACGCTCTATGCCAATGGGGCCAATGGGCCAAACTCTTGCCAATTTTACTTACTGGGATTATATTAAAGCCTTTTCTCAAGTATTATACTACAATAATTATAAGCACAAACACACTTGGTTCCTAAAAATTTGTGCTAAAGTATTTGAAAAACCTATCCCGAACTGGTTTATTCAATGGTGGTCTCAGCATGGACCTACGGTTAAAATATTACCTCCAGAATATTCTTCTTTATATTCCTCATGGAAAAAGTCATCTCCTTTCTTAACCGAATTATATCTTTCTGATCATATTTGTAAAATCGATACTATCGATCAAATGTATTTCTATATAGAATTCTCTATCCCTTGGATCCATCGCTGGTCCATAGAAATATGCTATGATACTCAGCAAATCCCTGCCTTGTACCGAACATTTTATTGTAATTTTTGGGACAAACTGCTTCGGAAAGATCCAGAGACTAAACTCGCCTATGGTCATGACCAACGGGAGGAAATCGTCAAGAAAATTGCTGAATATGAAAAAACTCCCAAAAAATCAATTTTGGTCGAAGAAAAAAGTCTTAACTATGTTTCCCAAAGAATATCTGCACATGGCGGCAATAAAATGCAAATGATCGAAGAATATTTATCAGAGGTCAGGGATAAATTACTGCAAACTGTTGAACAAAATTCAGATGTATCAATGAATAGTACCGAAACAAATACTGAAGATATTACTGATGCACAACCTCCGGAAATTCTACTAGAAGAAGAAGAACTTGAAAAAGCTGAAGCATTTATTAAGAAATGGAAAGGAAAAGACGACATATGACTGATGGATAAGATACCATTGTAATAATTTCCTCTCTGTAATAGTAAAAACACTGTGCACAGGGACCCATCTATTACTGTGCAAGATTCTTTTTTTTTCTTATATATAGGTGCCTTATTCTTGAGAAGAGGCAAGAGTTTTCAGAAATTCTCTCCTTTATTTTTCCTAATCTCTCTCTCTCTCTCCTTGTAATATATTCAAGAAATAAATAAAGAAGAAGCTACTTGTTTATTACTATTTCCGTTGGGTTCCCGGCAAATCAGGTACATATCTTTTTACTTATTATAGTTATTCATTAAAAAACTTCTACCATCATCCGGCCGTGACTATGTCCGGCTAAAACGATATCTTATATCTATGCTGAAGATCTAACTTCGCTGACATGTTAACTATATTATAATAATAATAATAATAATAATAATAATAATAATAATAATAATAATAATAGCAACAACTACATACTCCATATAGTTTTGCAAAGTGGGGTCTGGAGAGGGTAGAGTTAATACATAAAAATGACCCTAAACTTGACACCAAATTATAACTTTGACCTTAAACTCTGACAGTGCACAAATATGACTTTTAACTATTCGAAATTGCACATATATGACCTCCAATCCTACGTGGCAAAACGAGTGTTCAACATGCAAAACTGGGCACGTCCAGCTTAAAATCTAAGGGCATAATACTTAAATATGACCTTAAACTTTGACAGTGCACAAATATGACCATTAACTATTCAAAACTGCACAAATATGACCTTTAAATGACTCTTCATTATTATGTTTTTATTATTTTTGGCTCAAAGATGAAAATGACATCTAATTTCATTTGTCATTGCGGAAAAAGAGCAATATTAAAGATTTATTAATTAGGCTGGTCAGCCTCATATGAAAAAATCGAGCGGGTATGTATATATATAATAAAGCAGAGGACGAATTTAAGTTATATAATATATCTAAATATTATTTATTTAAATATTACATTAAAGATGAAACTATACTAATAATGAAAAAAATTATAGTTTTAATAAAACATTATTAAATTAATGTTATTAAGGATAGTAGTAGTAGTATATTAAATTAATGTTATCAAATTAATGTAATTAAAATGTTATTAAATTAAAGTTATTAAAATGTTATTAAATTAACGAGGGGCCGACCTACGTGGTTGCCATGGGGTTCACCCAAACCCCCTCGGTAAAAAAATTACGTTGTATAAATATATAAGATAGAAAATATATATTTATGTACGTATATTAATGTTGAACCACATGAAACAAGGCACTTAGATAGCCCAATGGTGTTATTTGCTCTTCTTGGGCGCTTCATTCAGCCTATTGTGCGGGTTCGATCCCTGCTAGCGGCTGTATTTTTAATTTAAAAAAACTAGGTGCTGCTGCTATAGAAATAAATAAAAATAATAATATTAATAATAATTTTTTAAAATTAAAAAAAAGTTAGGTGCTTCTTCTATAGAAATAAATAAAATAATAATAATAATAATAATAACAATAATAATTAAAAAAAGTTAGGTGTTGCTGCTATAAAAATAAATAAAATAATAATAATAATAATTTTTTAAATTAAAAAAAGTTAGGTGCTGCTACTATAGAAATAAATAAAATAATAATAATAATAATAATAATAATAATAATAACAATACTATTAATATTATTAATAATAATAATAAAAATAATAATAGTAATAATAAAAACGACGTCGTTTTAACACAAAAAGCAAAACTTTGACAGTGCACAAATATGACCTTTAACTATTCAAAACTGCACAAATATGACCTCTCTCCAAGTCAGCCCTTTTAACGACGTGACACCGTGTGATTAGATTACCTTTCCACGTAGGCGTGAGTGAGACTCACGCATGGAGTTGCAAAATCGGAGGTCATATTTGTTCAGGTTTTGAATAATTAAAGGTCCTATTTGTGCACTATCAAAGTTTAAGGTCAAAGTTATAATTTGGTGTCAAGTTTAGGGTCATTTTTATGTATTAACTCGAGAGGGTAAGATGTACAGATTTCATACCACTACCTCGGATGAAGTAGAGAGGTTGTTTCGGATAGACCCTCGAAAAAGGACAAATAATAGTAAAGAAAAACATAATAACAACAACTAAAAAAAAGAATAATACACCAATAGTAAATAAAAGAAATAGGAAACCCAAAGAGTAATGTGATATAAAAGCTATCCAGAAATCCCAAATTTCACCAAAACACCACGAACAAAGAACTACAAGATAGATGCATAACACTACAACTACATGTATAGAAGAAAACAAAGAACACCTTTCTACTATTCAAGACACGTTCCTACCCCACTAACCGTTTATCCTAATACTCTTTCTCCATACATTCCTATTTAAGGTCATGTCCTTAGTAAGCTAAAGCTGATTCTTGTCATGTCTAATTACCTCCCTCCAATATTTCTTTTGCGCCTACCCCTACCCTATCTGAAGTCATCTGTAGCCAATCACTCACACCTTTGTACTGGGTCATATGTACACCGCCTCATACATGCTAAAACTACCTTAACCGCACTTCGCATATCTTGTCATCTACCAAGGCCACTTCCACCTTCTCCCAGATACTCTCATTCAAAACCCTATCTCTCCTTGTAAGTTCACACATCCATTGCAACATCCTCATCTCCATCACCTTCAACTTTTAAATGTAGGATGCCTTGAATGAAGAACATGCCGCTCCATACAACAAAGTCGATCGAAGTTTCACTCTGTAGAACTTGCCTTTTAATTTTGGAGACACCTTCTTATTGCACAAGACTGCTGAAGCGAGCCTCCATTTCAACCACCCTGCACCAATACGATGTGTGACATCCTAATCAATCTCTCAATTCTCCTGAATTATAGATCTAAGATACTTGAAATTTGATCTCTTTTGAATGGTTTGGAAATCCAGCCCCACTACCATATTAGCTTCATATGTCAAGTCACTGAATTTGCACTCCAAGTATTCCATCTTGGTCCTGCTCAACCGAAACCCTTTAATCTCTAGGATTTGTCTCCAAACCTCAAACTAATCATTAACTCTTTCCCAGATCTCATCAATTAGAACTACATCATCAAAATTAGATATATCAAGGTACCTCCCCTTAAATATGTCATGTCAAAACATCTATCACCAAGACGAATAAAAACTAACTAAGAATCAATCCCTGGTGCAACCCCAATAAAATAGAAAAGTGCTCTGAATCTCCTTCCACCATTCTCAGACGAGTGTTCATTCCATCATACATGTCCTAGATCAACCTAGTATACATCACAGGAACACCTCTAACCTCAAAGTACATCCACAGAACCTCTTTAGGGACTCTGTTGTACGCCTTCTCAAGAATAATAAACACTATATGTAAATTCTTCCTCCTCTCCCTATATTTATCCATTAGTTTTCTCACGAGATGAATGGCCTCAGTAGTCGAGTGACTATGTATGAAACTAAATTGGTTCAAAAAATAATCACGATCCTACTTAACCTCAACACTACCGCTCTTTCACAAACCCTCATAGTATGACTCAACAACTTGATACCCCTATAGTTGTTGCAACTCTGAGTGTCACCCTTATTTTGTAGAAAGGGATCATCATACTCTATCTACGATCTTCAGACATTTTTTATGTACTCTAAATAATGTTAAACAACTTAGTTAACCACACCATACCTTTTTCGTCCATGCTCTTCGAAAAATCAACTGAAATCTCATCTAACCCAGTGGCGACACCCCTATGCATCCTATGAATAACACCCTTAACTTTCTTAATCTTAATATGCCTACAGTAACCGTAGTCATGACATTTGTCTGAGTGCTCCAAGTTCCCCATCTTAAATCCTTTATCCCTTCCTCTCCATCATTCAAATATTTATGGAAATATGATTATCACCTCCTCATAATTATAATAAGTTGTGTCTGAAATCCACTGTACAACATATGACTTATTACCTTGAGGCGTACATACAACAGATGAGTCACATATAGTAAGTTGTACCTATGACAATGTGGAGTAGTTGAAGTCTGTTGTAGATGCAATTTGACCTTAGAAATCATCAAAGCATGGTATGAATCATATAAAGTGAGGTCGTGAATTCAGCAGTATAGGTTCCCTAAGTTTATTTCCAAGATAAGAGTGGTTGTTTCAAGTTGTATAAACAAGTAACTAGTCATAAGTTACCACTTGTATTTGACCAATGTGTGCTATCTTTGCCACTGCCAACCTTACAAGTTACTAGTCCAACTCGTACCCTCATCATAAGGATCATGTGATTGACTCGTGATGACTGGCGATCAATTTTTATAAGATTTAGTTAAAGGGATTTTTGGTCTTTTCCTCTCATATAACTCCCGAACCACGACCGATAACCCTAAATATGTATTATTTTTCTCTATCCTTCAGTCAATTAACAATATCTTCTCTCCTTCTATCTTCAAGAACAAAAGATTAAGGTTTCTCTCACCAAGTCATCTTCCAAGTCTCAAATTTCAAGTTCTTTTCACAAGTCAAGAAATTTCAGGTATTTGGGGTTTGTGAAAAAGGTAAATCTCCTATATTTGTGCCCCAAAAAACATGATTTTAAGATTGAATTTACATATTTTATATTAGGGTTCATCCCTCAGATTCTCATGTATTGAAGCCTACCCTTATCTTGTAAATGTTAAAGATGTATAAAAGCTACATCCATTCATGTTTTGAGCTTTAAGATTGATATTGTGATTTGAGTTTCATTACTTTAATTTGGATTATTATGAAGGATTTCTATGTAGGTATTGAGCCTGATATTTTGTTATAAGTGTTATTAAAGAAAGTAATAGTTTCAAGATTTATGGAGAACCATTAATTTTACAAGAAATTTAAGCTTTGAAGTTTCGTTCATATGTAATATAGCATAATTCAAGAAAGCTTGATTCTTTGATCTAAAGATAAGACATGAAATCCACAAGTGTGCATATTGATTATGATTTAAAGTAAAGCAAAGCATAACTGATTTTTATTCTATAAACTCTTATGCCATTTTAAGGTGAATTTCTTAAGTATGAGCATACATATATTCTGGGAGTAGTATTTAGCACTGAGAAGGGAATGTGGATGAGTGTATCCAAAATTTTTGGAAACTATGAGCCACCATAGGCTAAGCTTTTTCCCAATATGGGTGTAGTATAGTGATAACTAAAGTTAAAGTTCTATTACGATGGCAAAGCTCTCCCCAACGTGGGTAAGATGTTGGACTTCATGGTAGCTCACATGGTTTATGTCGGTTACAAGAATCTCCCACAAGAAATATTAAAAGTAACGATTTTAGAAACTAAGTGTTATGGATCGCTAAGCTTATTCATATGCTTCATTATCCATGTTTGATGAATTCACAGTCTTTATTTTTAGTCAAGTCCAAAGTGAGTCATTTAAACTTAGCATGCATTATTTGAAAGTATATATATATATATATATATATATATTCAGTTCTTGTTTTACTTATGCATTCACCCCCATATACTCAGTACATTCCAGAGGTACTAACCCATATATATGTCTATGTGCTACATTGTCTTATAATGTTGGTTCTGGTGCTCGTTTCCAGCAACACGATTGATTACAAGCATTATTTTCTGCATCCTGACTATTGGTGAGTCCTCATAGTTTGAGGACCCAGTTGATCAGAATTATGTTTATGGTTGAAAGTTATTTAGATCATTGATTTCTATTTATGTTCGAGTCAGCTGGGATCTGTCCCAGTGGCTCTTTAGTTAGTTGTAGAGGCTGGTCATACTGTGTATGTTCTAAGTTCAAAGATTTGGTTCAAGATTTCCAAAGTTAAAGACTTACATTAAAATATGAAATTGTTTACCTCCAGTTTCTACATATGCTAGTTCACTTTTCATGTAAGTTCTAAGTTGAAAAGATATCATGGGTTAGCTTGGGGCTATTCGTGGTCCTAAGCATCATGTGACATCTAGGGGGTGCTCCCAAGGCATTACTAACTTGGTGTTAGAGCCTAAGATTTAACGAGTCCTAAGAAGTCAGACAAGCCGTGTTACGTAGAGTCTTGATCATGAATGCGAAGCGCATCACATTTATGAGTAAGATGCCATGGAATGAGTTACAAATCATTATTCCTTTCATGATCTATCGTTCTTATAGTTGTATCTATCTGCCTTAACTCGTACTTTTATATGACAAAATATGCCTCCTTGCCTAGCCGATACACGTAGAAATGGTAATCAACCACCCTTGCACGCTGACCCTCTGAATGAGAATATGTATCATGCTGAATTTTGAGATGCCTTTCAAGCACTGGCTAAAACTATGAATTCCAATATTCAGGGAAACCAACAAGCAGCAGTCCCACTTCAAGAAAATGGTAACCTAGTTGCAGCCTGAATTTATAACTTTATGAGGATGAATCCACCTGAGTTACATGGGTCAAAGGTGGATGAGGATCCTCAAATCTTTATTGATGGGGTGAGAAATATTACTTAGATCATGCATGTTACTAAAGAGGAGAGAGTAGAGCTGGTATTCTATAGTCTAAATATTGTTGCTTATGATTGGGCCACTATGTAGAAGGATGGTAAGGGTGAGAATGCATGTCCTATGAGTTGGTAGATGTTTCAGAATACTTTTCTGGATTGATTCTTTTCTTGTGAGATGGGGGAGGCTAAAGTGAAAGAGTTCACGAACCTGAGGTAGGGCTCTATAACAGTGAAAAAGTACTGCCTTAAGTTCACTCAATTAGATAAGTATGACCCAGAGTTGTAATCTGACTCTAGAGCTAGTATAAGTAAGTATGATACTGGGATGTCTGATTTGGTGGTCAAGGAGTATAAGACTGCCATGCAGATTGGGGATATGAATATTTCTTAATTGATGACTCATGCTCAACAAATTAAGAAAGAAAATTTGAAGGAAAAATAGAAGAGAAAAAAGAGAGTTAGGACTAGACAGTTTGAGTATAGTCAGCCAAGGTTTGGAGCAGGAACCATTCACAGTTTTAGGGTCATTCATCAGTGCCTAAGTGATGTCCCAAGACTACCCTATGGACATCATACGGTGCTTAGGACCACAAGTAATCCCAAGCTAACCTTTGTACTGATATAACTCGTAAGCAATTGAATAAGATACATAAATCTTGAAGAAATGAGCGGAAGAAAAGTCTTTAGCTGAACATCTTCAAAACAAAACTATTAAAACGATTACAACTCTAGTTATACAAAGCAAAACTGAAATCAAATACATCAACTCTACTAACTGCCTATGAAGTCTCTACTAGTATTGGCTATAGGTAGCCGGGACATGACCCCTAGCTATCCTGAACCAATACGACTAAATAAAGAAAACCATATGCAACTCGAACTATGATTGACTAGAGCCCTTGAATCAAAAGGAATTATCACCTGCTGACTGGAAGCTGCAACCTGTCTGTTTATGATGTACACGCTACAACATATACCTACATTATGAGACAATGTAGCACATAGACATATATGTAGATCAGTACTTATGGAATGTACTGAGTATGTAAGGGTAAATGCATAAGTAAAATCAATAACTTAACGTACATATAAACCTTTAAAAAATTCATGTTAAGTATAAATGACTCACCTTGGGCTTGAATAAAACAAAAGGTGTATATAATAAACATGAGTAATAAAACATAATGATAAACTTTGTGAACCATAATACTTAGTTCTAAAAGCTTTACTTTATTCTTTCTTAGGGAGGTTCTTCTAACTGACATACACCATGTAAGCTATCATGGAGTCCAGCATCTTACCTACGGAGGAAAGAGGTCACGCTGGGGAAAACTGTCCTACCCTTGCCATCGAAATAGGACCTTAACTTAAGTGATCACTATAATCAACCCATATTGGAACTTTAAACCTAGAGTGGTTTGTAGTTCTGGGGCATATGACCTTGCACGCATACCCAACTCGATGCTAAATACTACTCCCTTATTACTTTATACTCATACTTTAGAAAATCCACCTTAACTTAGCATAAGGGTTTTATAATGAAAACCAATTATGCTTCTATTTGCTTTCAACTATAATCAAAATGAACAAATGTGGATTTAATATCTTAGCTTAGGATCAAAAGATCCATCTTTCTTTAAATCTTGGTATAAAACCATCAAAAAAAACTTAATACCATAGTCTTCTTAAAAACTCAAACTCATTCTTGATATGAACTTATCAAATAAAACTTAAGAGCATGATCCTGTTGAAATCTCAATACTTAAACTTAGGGCTTAAAACCCATCCTTTAAACTCAAGTCAATTCATAGAAAAATTTCATGCTTAATAACAATCTTGAAATACTTCAACAATATTAAGTCAAGATAGTGCAATTTCATGCATAATAGAAATCTCATAAGTTAAAACATAAACATAAGCACTTCTTGATAAATTTAAAGCTATATATCTCATGAAAATCACATACTTTAAGAATATACATACTTGGGTATGAACTCTACTTCAAAACAATTAAATAAAATCTTAAAGTCAGGCAATTTGGGTACAAGGTGAAAGGATATCCTTGTTTGTAACCCCACATACCTTAGTAGAATTGATTTGATGAAGAAAACTTGACCTTGAAAGCCTAGGAGATGATCTTGAAAGCTTTTCTTGTGATTCTTAGATTAGGGAACTTAATTCTTAATTTTTCTTGATGAGGATGAATTGAATTTGATGTTCTTGGGATTAGGTAAGGGTTTCTTAGAGAGAAAAGTAAAGGAGAGTGGACCAATAATGCTTAAATCGACATCTTAACTCGTGTTTAGATGACTTAGCTTGAGGGAAAAAGACTTAATTGCCCATTGACATTTAAATTCCTACCCGAATTGCATTTTGAAGGTTCTTTGAGATGCATTTTAATTGCGGTGGCTTACTGGTTCTAACAAAAATGAGCATAATTTTTGGCTCGGGTATCGGACTAAGGAGAAATTTGTATTGTTAGAAAGTTGACTCAATTATCTACAATTTGGTGGGTTTTGATCTGAAAAATTCCACATACATAAAACTTATATACTTTCAAAGTTGAACCTTGTAGGATACCAAACTGTGGACGAATCAAAGGCTCTTAGCTCAACTTGGCTCTAAGTGATTTCTATAAACATTCTTCACCTAATAAACACTTCACACACTAAGGTAATAATCATGACACATGCATTTAAATTATAAATCAAGAACTAGGCGAAAACACCTTTACCGCGATGCGATGAGTATGACATCACTATCACGACCGCGACGCAGTCCTATCACGATGAGCTGCTAGAATTATGATCCAAATATGACCCAATCCTCATCCAAAAATTCTGAAACTTCCCCAGTACATGCTCCTTACACCCTTGAACATGAATTAACTCAAAAACTATCATCTCGGGGTTGGGAAGGCCAATTTAAAAGTCCTCAAAGTTAAGAGGCCAAAAATATGACTAAGTCTCCAACACTTAGTGAATTTTTTAGGTTCTAAGACTCTTATGCATTCACTAGGAGCTGAACTGAACTAAGATTAATACGCGGTATTAGAATATCTCTTACTTGGGAATGTTTCTCCTCAAATGAGACTGCTTATACTGAGAGTCCTGTACTAAGGTAACTGAGATCATATACTGAACATGCATGACTTGGAACTTGATAACTGAGTCTGAAACATGATACATGAACTGAATATCATGATTGAACTAATTTCTTGAATACATGCAATGAAATGAGAATGGTTATAAGCCTAAGATAGAAATGAGAGAGTCAACTTATGAGTAACCATTGCCTTAGGCTAGATATGGTTTCGTGAAGAAAAGTTGAGAGGTTCAGGGCATGAAAACTCAGGGTATTACAACATCTCCCCCTTGGGATAGTTCGTCCCCCGAATGATACTAACTTGACTGAAATACTAAGGAAAGACTAAGATTATGCATGGGATATTCACGAGTTGAATCATGACTTAATATCAAAATATGAAATTGATGCATGATGTATGAACTGAGCTGAATTCATAATTTTCATGAATGCGAATGTTTTACCTCATCGAATGGCCTTACTCGTGAAAATTTGGCTAGTAAAACTAAATGGAAAGTTGAAAATTTATAGAAGCTTATCTTCTTAATTGCTAAAATGGATCGCAGGCTCTATGAACTAGACCATACGGACTGCCCATACTCAAATAAAGTATTTCTCTAACACTCTTCTAAGAAATTCTAAAAATATTATAGAGCAAAGAATTTTGGGCATGCCCTGAACAAGACATCTGACTAAGGTATCACAATATTGATACAACTCTATAGCATGGAACATAGACATATAAATCATAAGCTGGGATAGAATTACTAGGCCTTAGGCAATGCAACTTCTTACTTTCAAGCTTAGAAACACTTCTCAAATACTTTCTCAATTATACTATTCCCCTTAAATACCATACTCATTTGATTCAACTTAAAATTTCACATGGACATTGATAAATGCATCTATTAAAGTCTAAACTGAACTAAATTCTCTCACTATGATGAAGCCTAACTCGAAATCACAATATATAACACGCTATACCATAATACTTGTCTAAATCACATGATTCAATCTTCTATTTCTTTTTTCCAGAGCTCACACCCTAAGCATAACATGCCTTACCACTTCAATGACTAACTCTGAACTCTTACTATGGATTAACTAGCGCATATTGCATTCCTTCACTTACATCCCAACATGACATTCAAGCCTATCATTATAACCACATATGAACTTCAAGTCAAACACCCATAACGGCATAATTCTCATATTCTTTAAACCTCTATCGAAAACAACTTTCTTGCACTATGATTAAGATGACATACCCAAAATTCTTAACTAACTATGACACATAACAAATATTTACCTCAATATTCCTTCATCCTTTAGCCTTAAATAGAAAAGCATAAATAATCTTTCTTAATGAGGTTCATCAATTCTCTCTCATCTAAACCATTGCTTATCCATTATCATCACCACTATCTTAATATAGGAAGAGGTCATCAAAGGGCTAACGCATAAGGACCTAAAGCACGAAAGAATACTATACATAACTTTGAAACTGAGGCCTGATAAACATAATGTCAAAGTCATAGATTCATTAAAGAGATCTAAACTGAGGATGTAAATGATATAATGAAAATTCCACTAGTATCATGAGTTCTGAGAACTGATCATACTCTAAAACATGAGTTCATACTTATAATAAGCTATTTAACATAAGAATGGAGTTTCATCGATTTATGAGGGATGACTTGTATCACAGAGTGAAGCTGTTACCTATTTACTAGAAGCTGAGAATGAACTTGAATACGCATGAAGTGTATAAACATTAACCTTTGGCACGGATCTATAATGCAAGACATGAATTTGGTGTATTAATGACTGTAATCCAATGAGCACTCTAGAGTAAGAAGGGATCACTATCTTATCACAACTCTTATTGACATGTATCACAATCTAATTCTCAAAACTTGATTTGGTTCTTCACTCTACCATATCCCCCTTAGATCAAAGATGACATTCTAAGCTTATGGTTCTTCTCCATATCCCTGGGACTGAACCATAATTTCTTTGCTCTAACGGTCTACATATGAATGTTCACTCACCTGAATAAACTATATCTAAATAATACTAACTTCATTCTTGGTCACTTTCTTAGTACATTCCACCCATTAACTTCCTTTAGATTCAATAGTTATTATTATAGACAAACACTCTGTTAACTCGACAAACATACCTGTCTCACTAAACACATAATATGTCTCACTAACCCAAATCACACCAAAAGGACCAGTCTCCTCTATCCTTAGCTCCTTAACATAGCCATCAAGAATACCATATACTATATGACTAGCCTTAATCACACTTGGAAACTCACGGGCATTATCTAAGAACACGTGATATTTAATAATCTTAAAAAATAATTCAATCCCCATATCACCTTGGTCACCCGTCTATATCATACCTACAATATCATACTTAATTACAAATAAATGAACTTAAACTTTTGCATACATTGTTTAAGCCTACTAGATTACTTCTATATAACTAGTATCACTAACCAAACAATTATTATTTCTACCTTTATGATCATCCACTGTTCAAACTTAGTGTCTAGTGCTATCCATGATTAACCATAACTTCACACACCATCCTTACATGTCAAAATATTAGGAAATACTAGTCCACTAGAACCTTATAATAATGATATTTGATCATAATCTTACAGTCTATCTAATGATAGTCCATAAGCACATCCCTCTTTCCCATATCTCTAGTACCTATCCTTCCATATATTTAAATTATACCCCTAGCTCTACAAACCTCAACCAATTTTTTTTCACAACCACACACGGGGAACCCTACATTAACAATCCTTAATAACCTAATACCTTAATTAATGACCTGTACTTTTCTAACACCTTAACATACCATCAAGATTTCCTTTCCTGTTTTAAGCAAACCACAATTCACCTTAACTAATAACTCTTTCTCTACCTTCTAGCAGGAAAATAGTACTACATTCATTACCCTTAAGCTGACACACAAGGACGTATTACCTTAACACAAACTAGATAACATGCATAAATTCATCTATATACTTTTGATCAATCTCCATTCCAACCTTTCTTGTCACGTTACTTCTAAACCTACACTTCCAACTAAAAGAAGGTTCTACTACTTATAAATCATAACATTCTAGGTTGAAATATCCCTCGAATGCAAACTCTATTTAATAATCTAAGTTCACACTATCTCTCCTCATAGAACTATCTGTATTGAAGGGTTAACGAGGAATCCGAATACATATCTTACTCTGTCTTAACTGAACAAGTCATAAGGATGAGGAAATAACTTTCAACTTGATAAATGTATAACACACTAAAGAGCTATTCTCAAGCCCCTTTTGTGACTTCTAAGTTATTGATAGTAAATTCGAGAGCATCATCTTGAGATGAATTGGAACTTGCTGATCATGTTATCTCAAGAATAAATCATAGATGAAGGATTGTGGAGTAACATATCAATCGAAAAAAGTTTCTGAGGGAAAAACTTTATAGCACGACCTAGAGCATGAAGAAGGAAAACATTTCTTAAATAACCTGTAGCCTCTCGAAGAAAAGTACAGACGTCTCTGTATAATTTCGCAAGAATCTACTGGACACAGCTTCATAGATACCCTAGACACTTGAACTCTATACTCAGATACCAAGTTTGTAATGCCCTGAGACTACCCTATGGATGTCACATGGTGCTTAGGACCACAAGTGATCATAATTTAATCCTTGTACTGGCATAACTCGTGAGCAACTGAATAAGATGCATAAATCTTAAAGAAATAAGTGGAGGAAAAGTCTTTAGCTGAACATCTTCAAAATAAAATTATTAAAATGATTATATCTCTAGTTATACAAAGAAAAACTGAAATCAAATACATCAACTCTACTAACTGTCCATGAAGCCTCTACTAGTATTGACTATAGGTAGCTGGGATATAACCCTCAACCATCCTGAATTAATACGGTTGAATAAAGAAAACCAGATGCTACCAAACTATGATTGACTAGAGCTCTCGAATCAAAAGGACTCATCACCTGCTGATCGAAAGCTGCAAATTGTCTGATTTTGATGTGCGCGCTACAACTTGTACCTACATTGTGAGGTAATGTAGCATATAGACATATATGTGGATCAACACTTCTGAAATGTACTGAGTATATGGGGGTGAATGCATAAGTAAAAGCAATAACTTAAAGTACATATAAACCTTTAAACAATGTATACTGAGTGTAAATGACTCACCTTGGGCTTGAACAAAATAAAAGTTATAAATAATAAACATGTGTAATAAAGCATAATGAGAAACTTTGTGAGCCATTACACTTAGTTCTAAAAGATTTACTTTATTCTTTCTTAGGGAGGTTCTTCTAACTGACATACACCATGTGAGCTATTATAGAGTCCAACGTCTTACCCACGAAGGGGAGATCTCACGCTGGGGAAAGCTGTCCTACCCTTGCCATCAAAATAGGACATTAACTTAACTGATCACTATACTTAACCCATATTGGGACTTTAAACATACGGTGGATCGTAGTACTAGGGCATGTGACCTTGGATGCATACCCAACTCAGTGCAAAATAATACTCCCTTATTACATTATGCTCATACTTTAGGAAATCCACCTTAACTTAGCATAAGGTTTTTATAATGAAAACCAGTTATGCTTCTCTTTACTTTAAACTGTAATCAAAATGAACAAATATGGATTCCATATCTTAGCATAGGATCAAAAGATCCATCTTTCTTTAAATCTTGGATAAAATCATCAAAGAAACTTAAGACTATAGGCTTCTTAAAAACTCAAACTCATTCTTGATATGAACTTATCAAATAAAACTTAAGAGCATGATCTTCTTGAAATCTCAGTACTTAAACTTAGGGATTAAAACCCATGCTTTAAACTCAAGTCAATTCATAGCAAAACTTCATGCTTAATAACAATCTTTAAATACTTCAAAAATATTAAGTCAAGATAGAGCAATCTCATGCATAATAGAAATCTCATAAGTTAAAACATAAACATAAGTACTTCTTGATAAACTTAAAGCTTTAAATCTCATGAAAATCACATTCTTCAAGAATATATCATACTAGGGTATGAACCCTACTTCAAAACAATTAAATAAAATCTTAAAGTCATATAATTTGGGCACAGGGGTGAAAGAATACCTTTGTTCATAACCCCACATACCTTAATAGACTTAATTTGATGAAGAAAAGCTGACCTTGAAAGCCTTTGAGATGATCTGGAAAGATTTTCTTGAGATTCTTGGATTAGGGAACTTAATTCCTTTTTTTCTTGAAGAGGACAAATTGAATTTGATGTTCTTGGGATTAGGTTAGGGTTTTCTTGGAGAGAAAAGTGAAGTAGAATGGGCAAATAATGCTTAAATTAACATCTTAACTCATGTTTTTATGACTTGACTTGAGGGAAAAAGACTTAACTGCCACTTAGACATTTAAATTCGTACCCGAATTGCATTTTGAAGGTTCATTGCGATGCGGACTAATTGTGATGGCTTACTAGTTCTGAAAAAAATAATCATAATTTTTCGCTCGAATATCAGATTAAGGCGACATTGGTATCATTGGAAAACTGACTCAATTATCTACAATTTAGTGGGTCTTAAGATGATAAATTCCACATACATCAAAAGTTATACACTTTAAAATTTAACCCTTGTAGAATCAAATACCAAACTTTGGACGAATCAAAGGCTCTTAGCTCAACTTGGCTCTATGTGATTTCTATGAATATTTTTCACCTATAAGCACTTTGCAAACTAGGGTAATAATCATGACACATGCATTCAAACTATAAATTAAGAACTAGGCGAAAACACCTTCACTGCAACATGATGAGTGTGCCATCGCTATTATGACTGCGAGGCGGTCCTATTATGATGAGCTGCTAGAATCGTGATCCAAAATAATCCAATCCTCATCCAAACAATTTGAAACTTCCCCAAAATATGATCCTTACACCCCTGAGCATGAATTAGCTCAAAAACTTACGTCTCGAGGTTGGGATTCCAATTTAATAGTCCTCAAAGTTAAGAGGAAAATAATATGACTAAGTCTCCAATACTTAATGAAATTTTCAGGTTCTAAGCCTTTTATGCATGCACTAGGAGTTAAACTGAACTAAGGATAATACGGGGTATTGCAACTTTAAAAATTATTAAACAAGTTGTTCCACATATAATTACACATTCAAACCATTAGGATCTCATTCAACACATTAGAATCCATCATAATAGACTAGAATAACATCCTAGCCTCAAGAATTGAATCACCTAGTTAGCAAACTCATGCACATTGTTCAATTAAAGACATCATACAATTCACCCAACTATCATTAAACATGTGCCCTCACAACATGAAAGTTACCCATAATCACTCACAATAATGCAATTTATAAAGCAATGGGTACAAAAATCAACTTTCACTCACTCTCACAAGGAATTCGCAAGTTGCACCTAATGAACCATAGGCTTTTCCTTAGTATAGTACTTTACTAATATCAGAATGTTAAGCTTACGATCAAATAGGTCTTTAATAATTGTAATGTAGGATAAGGGATGGGTAGGAACTATTATGACCAGTAATAGTGATTATCTTCCCTCTTTAATACATCATATGTCTTTAAGCTCACCCTTAATAACCACTTTACATCCCTTTTGTCAACCCTATTCTTTCGGTTTGCCCCATCTCTTTAAGCTCACTTACATACACTATGGTGGGAGTGCTCTACGCATAATTTATTCAATTTGAATTATTTTTTATTCTTTTCATTCGTCAACTCCCAACCACCACACAAATCACATTTTTAAACACCAATAGCTATTACTTAGGGGTTTCAATACCACTTTTTTCTTCTTAAATTCCCAGATCCTTAAATCAATTAATTTTACACTAAAACGCTTAGGATCTTTGTGTATCAAGTCAAGGTCAATCAAAGAAGGGGATACAAGCTACATATGAGGCTGACAAAGAAAATATGTCAAAGGCTTAATAAGGTTAACAAGGATTATGCACAAGGGTAGGTAAAAGAGGGTATAAAACAAGGCTATCAAAGAAATGTTTATATCATCTCCTAAACCCACACTCTTTATTTCTCTTTGCACACACACCAGGCAAGTTCTAGAAATCATATGCAACAAAAAATATACAACAATCTCATATCTCACGTGGCACATGCTCTACTCAGGTGGTATCATCATAGGCTCTCACCCAAACAATCACATGAATTCAAATTTAAGCCACCAAGTACAAAAGTCATAACCAAGAGCCCATGAGTCTCAAAAGTAGTAATTCACACAATCAATATGCTCTTTACAATCAAAACACTTGCATCATGCAATCATATACAGCACCAACAAGAACATCCCACATTTATTCTTAACAAAAGATTTTAAAATTACCCTAAAAATGAGAAGTTTCCCATCCCACACTTAAAAGTTTACTTTGTCCCCAAAGTGTACTTAAAAGTAGAGATAGAAATACTTCCTGAGGCCTCTAGGCCTAGATAGTAGCATCTTTATACATCAGGAGGGTCTGGAGGACCCCACACTTTGTCTTTGCCTTGGTCCTTAGCTCAGGTTTTCTGGTACTCAGACTTCCCATCAACTTGTGACTCAATAGAAATAAAAACTAGTGAAGTAAAAATTAAAAATACTGAAAATAAAACATACTTTACTTGAGTTGCCTCCCTAGAAGCACCTGATTTAGTGTCGCGGCACGACCCACATCAATTTTTTTCCTCACCCTTGAGGATATAAATTTTAACCCCAACTTCACATCCATCTTTTTGCTTCACTTATAGGGTGGTGGTACAAAGATTAAGAAGCCGAGTAATGGATGGTGCATGGTAAATCACTCGACCTTGAAGAGAGGTATGTTTTTATGTTGATTATCTGGTGCAAAATAAAAAATATAGGATTCATGTTCCTCCTCTTCACACTCTTCCACTATTTTAGATGATTTCACAGACAAGACATCATCTAAACATAATGTAGAAAAGTGCTTTGAATGAGGCCCAACCAATCCCAATTTAAAATTTACACTATCCACAACACCCTCACTTTTATTCACCTTCTTGATTTTAGTTTCAAGAAAAAGATGGCAACTGAATGGTTGCAATTCTTGTGTCTTTCTCTGCCTCTGTGGAGATGGTGGTGGTGGTATCTCTTGAACCTATTCAACAAGTTTAGGTTTTGAGTACTCAGACTTTCTCGAATTATCAGCAACTTTGTCTGCAACAAGTTAGGGAGTTAACTCTGTATCTAAATCCATAGTTGTCTTTTGAGCATTGCCCACAAACATAACTGAATTAGAATTAGCTTCACACATATCTGCAGAGTGATACATATTGCCACAAACCACACACAAACTTGTGGTTTCCTTTATAGGTCAGAAATAAATAGGTCCCCTCCAATCGCTTACATCAAAATCTGGACAAAAAGCCTCGTGGTGGGGTCCTCCACAAAAATGATAAGAATCATCATCCCTCGAAAACCATCTATCCAAGACTGCTATGTCAAGAAGTGTGATAAAAAAATAAGATAAACTAAAAAAATAAAAACAAACTAAACTATGTAGAATTCAATATAGCTAAACTAAAAATAAGATAGCTGCTTATTTACAAGTCCTCGGTAACGACGCAAAAACTTGTTGGGCCCAAGCACACACGCAAGTGTACGCGGTCTCACCAAGTAATACAGTGACATTAAATAAAGACGAATATCGATCTCACAAGGATTTGTGTTGACAACTATCCTATTCTAGTTCAATTATTGAGATAAAGTAACCACGAGAAATTTGGAGTTGTAAACTAAAAGTAAAGTAACTAATGCAGAAAAGTAATGACTTTGGATAATCAATGAATAGAGATTTAGGGTTAAGGCTTACGAACAATCATAATACTCCATTGAACTTCATTAGTTAGACTACTTATCATGGTTGTTCATTCGTAGGGTTTATCACATGATCATGGTCTTCCGACCCCTAATCATTTACCTAACTTGGATATTACAACTACATCGTTGAGCGGAGATATAAAAATTAATTAGATGAAAGAATCTATTATCCTATATGTGAACCAAGCAAGGCTTCTAGGTATATCTCTATCCTAGATGATAATTCAAATTCCTTATTTTATTAAAGAATAAGAACCTCACTCTATTTATCCCCAAGTATTATCTTCCTATTCCCCCTTTCGAGTTCACAAGGTTGACAATACATATATTCTAAGGGTCGCAAATCCTTAAAATAGTGAAAATAAGGATAAATAAACAACCAAATATGATAATCAATCCAAAAAAATTCAATTCATAACAATAACAAACAAGTTCTTGGCCTTAACCCCCACTACAACAATGTGCATATATAGCTATAAAATATGTTGTAGCTAAATATAAAAACTTTCGTGTCTAAGCATTTTAGGTACCATAATTTTTCCATAGCATGCTTAGCTAGAAGAGGTGTAACTAAACAAATTTTAACGTTTCATGGCTTAAGGATTAATACCTATTGCTACAGGAATTTTTTTGATGTGGCTATTCTAAAATAGTATTATTATCATGAAAATATATATTTATAGCTAGTAGCTTTGCCACGAAAAATCTACTTTGTAGCTATTTTACACTTTAATTACAAAAGGAATTATTGTGGCAAAAAACATAATTATTTTTCCACAAAAAATCGAAATATGTAGTTATATGTTTATCTACAGATTTAATTTTTTATAGCTACCCACAATATCTGTAATTATATTTTTTAAATTATATTTTATTGTGACCAATTCTTTAATACATCTAATTTTATAGATCCATTTCTTTTATTAGTGACCATAAATTTTTTCGATGCTACTTTCCTGATTATTTAAAATTCTTAAAATCATATTCCTTCATATTTTCTGAAAACTAGAAACATAATAAGCTTTAAATATCACTTAATTTATAAAATGATATTTGAATAATCTCGAATCTTAATTCTAAAATATATAATTGTAATATTTAAGTTCATGTCATTCAAAACCCATAATTTTTCTACAATTACAAGAGACAATATAGTGTTTGTCACAAGTAAATTTACTAATGAGAGACTAGGCAATAAGAGAGCTCAAATTTAATTCTTGTCAAATTAAAAATAATGTACTATAAGTTTTAAAGGTTCAATATCAAAATTAACAAAAAGGACTCTAAGTATTTGATTTGGGGATTGAAGATGTTGATCCTATTGCATTCAAGGATGAAGTTGTTTCACTTTATGCATCAAGATTAAATCCATAAACTTCTTACATTCAAATATTAAAACGTACCCTATAAATTCAAAAAAAGAAACAATAATAATTAGCATAAAAAAATTAGATCTAGAGAACTTTAATGTAAAATATAAGTATAGTGTGTTATTATGCTAATAGAACCTCAATGAGAGATTAGTAAACACATTTATATTTATCAACTCATTAGAATAAACCTCAAAATTTAACCTCAAATTGATATAAAAAAAAAATCAAGAACACTAAAATATGAATATACCTTGCAGGAGAATGACATAAACTTAACAATAAATTAAAAAAAAAAATATAAAGTCGTGAAGGAGTGTGGCGGCTGAGAATGGAATGAGCATATATAGTACTTAGGTCTTCTATGGGTGGATTACTTATACCTCACACCAAACGACTTATTAGTCTCTTATTAGTGGTGTTACTTTTATTTCATTTCTTTATATGTATGTCTTTTTTTTACTTCAATTCAACAAAGAATGTTATTTGGTGTTGTAGAACAAAAAACTGAACATATTAAAACAGTAAATATATGGAACTAAATTATGTATGAAAAACAAAGAGTATAAGTATATAAATTAATCAAGTAAAATAGAATAAAAAATTAATCACTATTTAATTATATTTATGATAATATTTTTTCGTCATAATATTGGGTTACTAAAATAGTATTAGACTATTACATCAATAATTCTTTACTCAACTTATAAAATAAATTCTTTAGTAAATTAACTATTCCATCAAATCTTTTCTAACTCACAACAGACATTTACAAGAAAAGATTTAAAGAGTCTAAATTTATTTTGTATTAATAATTGTGTTGATTTCTCTTCTTTTAATCTTTCAGTTATAGAATTCATAAAAGAAAAGAAAATATAGAAATGCAACATATTTTAAGTTTTTTCACTTTAGTTGAGTTCTTTTTCAATTATTAGTCATCTTCACTTAAATATACACTATTATTTTGGTAGCCAGTTAAATATACACTATAAAAGCTTGAAATCTCAAAGTGAAATGCGAATTGAATTTATATAAAGTTTAAAACCTCAAACTTTTCTCTTATGTTCTGATTTCATGTATTCTCCAGGCATGCCAAGTGCCTCAAATCGTTCGTGAATAATTTTTATATTCATTAAAAATAAATTAATGATATTCTAAAATTAAAATTTTGACCTTTTGTAAGCTTCATTTTTTATAATAAGCTAAACAAAGTTATTTAAGTGATGCATTATATTAGAAGATTACCACTTTCAGATATAATTTTGATAATAATTGCAACGCTATATTTGCAAAGCACGTGCACTAAATTAGTACATAAATACAAGTAAAGAGAGTCCCCCACAACATTACATTGCACCTAGGTAGTCGTGTTTTTTTATTTTTCAATTGCATAGTCTACTATTTTCTTGTAGCCGTTTTTTAAAAATCTAGTATACAATATTATACAAACTGCATTTAAAAAAAATATTTATACAATATTATACAAAGAGTTAAGTCGACTTATTTGCATTAATTTGTTGAATTCCTCCTCCCCTCCTTCTTTTACCCTTTTTTTTTGAAAAAAAGAAATTATATAATCGAATCTCTCTCTCTATATATCCACCAAATTATTTGAGAAAAAAATATTGCACTCAACTTTAATGTTAATTATTATTTTTTAATAACGTATCTTTTTGTATGTATTTTGTGTTGATTAATTAACATGACATACACGTATATTAAAATTATAAGAGTACTTATTATTTTCTTTAAATGAATATAGTATTACATATATTGTAACTTCAATTGCTATGTTAAAGACTTCATTCTTTTTGTATGTCGTCTTATATATTGATATGACATACAAGTGTAATGCATGCAGACAAAGCTAGTAAGTTTTAGTATACGTTAACTTACCTATAGTTTTTTTAAAAATTAATGTCAGTAAATTTTTTTCATGGCAAAAACTAATGATTAGCTACAAAAATTTGTGGCTAATTTTTTAACTATTGCCGCGCATTTTAATTATTTGAAGTAAAAATATTTATTTAGCTATAAAATTATATGTCAAATAATTTTATTGTTCCCAAAAAGTTATTATTACAATGAAAACTTTTATCACATGTCAAAAATTTATGATTAGCTATAAAATTTATTGTAACAATAAATATATGGCCATTATTCATTCAACATTGCCAGAGTTTTTAATTACTTGAAGTAAAATAATCTATTTAGCCATAAAAATTTGTTGCAAATAATTTATTGTGGCTAAAAAGATATTATTGTTACGGTAAATTTTATAGCATGGCAAGTACTTATGATTAGCTACAGAACTTCATTGTATCAATCGATATAAAGCTATTTAGGTTTTTTTTTCCATGATTATTAGCAGACATAACAAAAATGAGAAATTATCTTTGTCAATTTAATCCTCATAGATGAGAAATTTTATGAATTTAGAAATAATCATGAAATTCAAATTGTTATGGCTATTTTTATGTACTAGCTACAATTTTTAAATCCGTAGCTAAGATTTCATAGCTATAGGCAATATGTTGTAGTGCTCAGAAAGGGGGCGTTTAGCCACTAATCGACATAATCATATTGTAAATATTTGAATACATGATTAAATCTATTAAAAAACTAAATTTAAAGAATATAAACCGTAAAAAACGTGTTCAGCAGCTTCCTCAAGCTCCCAAAGACGTCCAAAAGTGAATAGAACAAGTGCAACGAGTTTTATTTATAAGAGACCAATTTGACCGTGTGTGGGAAATGGTCTGCGTCGCATTGGTAGCTCTCTATGGACTAAGCCACGCAATGCCTTGCTTATTCCAGTGAACTAAGCCACGCGTGGAATTGGTAATAGCATGGAGGGAGTGGCGCGTCGCGGCCCAAATATGTAGGCTCACTAGAATTTGCCTCTTGACGCCTATATTATTCTAAGTGTTCCTCCTTCTATCCCTTGCCTTTTGGTGTTGTTCTCCTTTAGTTTTCATCTTTTATTTCATCAATATATCACCATAATCAACTCACCAAGCATCCTGCATGATCAAACACCAAATATTAGAGCTCAAAATATTAAAACATTCATAACAATGAACTAAAAACTCGAGCTAAGACTATGCTTGCCCACATTGATTTTTAACTAATGTTTTGACTCTTGGCTTATTTAAATTTCACTTTACACATTATAAATAAGTTTTTACACATATAATTATACATTCAAACCATTAGGAACTCATTCAAAACATTAGAATTCATCACGATAGACTAGAACAACACCTAGCTCAAGCTAGTAAAACTAGTTTTCTCTATTGAACTCTTATGATCCAATTATGTACAAACTTTCTTGAAAAAACCTTTACACATTGTAATTCACTACTTAAACACTTAGATACTTATTTATATCATTATTGACACATAAAACATTCAAGAAGTCCTCAAAACAAGACTAAATGTGCTAGGAAAGCAACACTAATATACATAAATACACCCAACATCAGATTAGATAAGAATGATTTTAGTGGAAATTAAAATACCTACTCTTAGTGGTTTATTCAATTTGAAATATTCCTAATTCAACAAAAATAAATTTGATACTATCCTTGGAGATTTTTCCAATGGTTTTAGCACTATTCAAGTTTTAACTTTGGATTCGAAACCCCTTAATAAGACTGGATGGCCTATTCCAAGTGAGTTGCAAGTTTTAGTTGATCTTGCTATTTTGTTTTGCATGTCTTGCAATATAGTTGGATCTGTACTTGATTTTTTTTCGAAAAATTACAATATCTTACTGCTTTGAAGTTTTCTTTTAAAAGTTTGAACTATAATATATCAAAAACTTTTCGTGATTCAAAGCTTTGGATTTTGTGGTTGAGAGATCAAGATAGTCCTGGAATGACCGGGTTAATCAACGTAATTGGTACTATGTATCATCTTACATCATTATTGCTTCAAGGAAATAATTTTAATGGACCAATTCCCGATACAATTGGTGGTTTGACATACTAAACAAAGAGAAAGGCATTGGTGCGGAGTCATGTCAACTGTGAATATAGAATAGGCTATAAGAAACCGAGTCTTAAACTGTGGACCGAGACTATACTAAGGAACAAGAAAGTTTGACTTAGAAAATAATTCAAGGAATGAAGTAGCTCCATTAATAGTCCCATTGAATAGGCATCTTTTTGTCTTGCAAATAATTTTTTTTTTCTATTTAGAAAGAAGGGGCTTTAAGTTCTTAGGAAAAGCTGTAAGAGGCAGCTCATATTCCTTGGAGGTTCTAAGTTTTGGGAAACAACTCATAGGTCTGATCTCACGAGGATTGGCAAATTTGAACTTGACTATGTTATACTTGGATGATAATGTACTAATGGGTCCTATACCAAAATTTAAATTTACTACTGGTACATTATCTTTAAATTCTTTTTGTCAGCCAACTTTTGGTGTTCTTTGTGCTCCTCAAGTGAACACACTTTTGGATCTTCTTGGCGGTTGGAATTATTAGATCAATCTTTCTTCCAATGGTCCAGTAATGTTCCATATACAGTTCCTTGATTGGCAATCAGTTTTAATCCCAAAAGTCAAGTTATAATAGTTAATCTATAGAATTTGAACCTTATGAGTATGCTCATACCTTCACTCACAAACTTGAATTCACTGCTTGAAGTTCATTTAAAAGAAAATAGTTTGCACGATCCAGTTCCAACAAATTTAACACAATTCAGATTCTAGAGAATATTAGACTTAAGTTGAAATAATTTTGAACCATCGTTGCCAAAATTCAGGAAGAGTATGAAAGTCATTAAGAACAAAAATGCCCATCAAGTTTCTAAAAGAACTATGACGTCTACTAAAGTAGAAATCATTACAGTTGCGTGTGTAACTTTTGTGGTATTATTAGTTTTAGCCGTTGTTTTACTTTCCAAGAGCATAAGAAATTAAAGGACTCGATTACTACTGTCTTAGAAGATTCCAAGATGTACATTATCAATAGTAAAAAGCTTGTCATTTCAAGAGGATCAATGGAATATTTTATAGAGCGGTTCTGAAAAATAAAATCAAATGAAGAAAATCTCCTTGCTTCCATTGATCCAGCTCTTGACGCGAAGGAAGAGGTCTACAAGAGCATTTGAATTGTGGTTGAATTAGCTGGACATTGCCCTGCCAGAGACCCTATTCACATGTCACACGTTATGAATGTTCTAGGCCAACTAGTTGAGTCTTAGAAATATATAGAAGAATATAATGAACATTCAAAAATTGACTACCCTTCATCACTGTCAGAAATGGTGAAGAACTGGCAAGATGAAGATTTAGACACTGAACACTTAACTGTTACTAGTCAGTTTTAATATAATGTTGACATTTGTACAAACATGTTATTTTTAGAAATTCTTATGTATTATATATTTTGTTTATAAAGTATTGCAAATATTTTATTCCATTTGAATCTTTTTTGATATAGAGTTGAGAAAAAAATGTTATGTATAGCATTTCATTGTTTAGTTTATACTCACTCAATTTTAGTTTATTTTATATAACCTTTGCCATTGGTAGCGAGTTTGATAAAAGATAATTAAAAAATATATGGTCTTAAATATGCAATAAATTTTTTAAAATTTACATAAATACACAAGGTAACTTTATATTATTACAATAAACCCCATATTGACAAAGTAATTACATAAATTTCAAAGTTATTACTAAAATCCCTTATTTTTTTTACTTTCTCTCTCATTCCTCTTATACATCCAAAAAAAAGATCTGTATCTTTACTTTCTCTCTCTCCCATATTTTCTCCCTTTTTTTCTCCCATTAAACAATTCTTTACTTTCTCTCTCTTTCCCATATTTGCTCCCTTTTTTTCTCCCATTTAATAATTCTTTACTTTCTCTCTCTTTACCATATTTGATACTTTTTTTATCCATTAAACAACCGATTGTTCCTCCACTATTGAATACCTTTTTTCATGCTCAAATTCAAGCAATCGTATACTTAGAGGTTACCAATTTGTAAGTTATCAAACATTTATTAAAATTACTGATTTTATTCACTATTTTTTTTTCAACTTTACCAAATCACAACTTGATTCGATTTTTGGTTGCATGTTTGTTTTTTATGAAATTAATTACTTTTACAAATTCATTTCAGTGTGATAGTTCGATAATATCATTTTTTTCAATTATTAAAAGTCAGGTTTTTGTATTATTTGTTTTAAAGTTGTTAGTTCTTATTCGAATTCTTGTTTGGTTGCATGTTGATTTTTATGAAATTATCTTACTTTGCAATCCCATTCTAGTTTTGTTATTTGATTTTTTTCATTTTTTTTTCATATAATACAAGTCATATCTTTGAATTTCTTGTTTATAGTTGTGACTGCTTAATCAATATAGTATAAATTTGATATGGATTCTTGTCCTAACTTTAGTTTAGGACTTAGTCAGTTAGATGCTCAAGAACAAAATATTTTCGTTGGTTTTGTTCCTGGCATATTTGATATTACACATTTATATTATTTGATTATACATTACTTTATTTCTCAGACTAATGTCTAATATGTCTTCTGCTTTATATTCAATTATATTATACAGTAAGAAGATGTACTAAAAGAGACAGTTATTGTAATAAGTGGAATTATATGTTGTGAATGTTTGAATATTGTATAAGGTGACATTATACATTCTTACTTTGGCCAAAGTTTTGCACTTTTTAATATTGTATAAGGTGACATTATACATTCTTATTTTAGCCAAAGTTTTGCATTTAATAGTGTGATATTATACATTATGGAATATTACATTATAATGTATAAGTTATAATATATCAGTCATTATTATTTTGAAAGGTGACATTATACAATCTAACAAGCTTATAGGTCATACATATTTAAGGTGAAATTGTGTATTATGACATTATACATTACTGCAGTTTATTATTTAAATGCATAAGTTACCCTCATACATGTCTAACTGTTGTTTAATTATGGTCTGATTTATTTTTTTAAATGTATTAGTTATCATCACACATGTGTAACTATTGTGTAATTAGGGTCTGATTTTATTTTTTCAGGACATGAAATACCGATTGAACCGTTTAAGTAAATTTGATTTTTTTTTACATGTATAACGATGTTATAATTATTGAACGGACTGTTACTTCATCATTTTTTCTTTAAATCAGGGATTGTGGCGTCTTTGTGTCTGCCTATGCAGAAATATTAAGTAAAGGGCAGAAAGTCCATTCATGTGGGTTTGATGCTGGAACTGAATGTCCACACTATGCTTCATTACTATGGCATTATGGAGTGACAAAGGCAAAAGAAGGTTACACGAGTGATAATGAGGATCCTCCTCAGCCTAGGAATAGTTATCTCCAAACAATTGATGAAAGTGCACTTGTTACTTTAGAGTAGAATTTTTTTTATAATAGTCGTCATTGAAACAACTAATTTTTTGATGTTAAACAGTTACAATGTTACTTTTTGAATGTTAATTCACATTTTATGGATGTCCTTATTTTTATTAGGCATACATACATATCTTCTGAAGAAATATTTTGCAATTACTTACACTATATTGTAGTGTTACTAATATAGTTTGGTAGTTATTGAGTTTGCCTTACATTTTATTATATATGGCGTATAAAATTAAATTACAAAATAATGTGTTGTTGTATATCAACATATTGAATTTTTAGTTGTAGGTAAATTATGTTATAAGTTAATAATACATTAAACAAGTGTCTCATTCATTAAAACTTATATATTACATAACATCATACATGTTGTTAAACGTTCATGACTTAATAGAAAATAAAGAAAATATGTAACGTCATACATATTTAAAAACTATAACACTATATCATATATTATTAACATACTTTTAATGTATTTTTTATATTAAATACTTTGTGATTTAATGTATTTTTTATATTAAATACTTTGTGAATGTATCATACATTTACACTAAAGTATAATCTACAAGCATACACATGAAACAAAATGAAAAAGGCAACTTAAATTTTCACCAATTATGTTACATAAGTCTGTCATTTCTTATGTTGTTTAAATAAAAAATAATACATGTGGCTAGTTAAAAGTCATTGTTGTCAGTGAAACATCATGCATGTTAATAAAGTATAATATTATATCATGCATTACTTATATATGAAAGTTTAATGTATAATGTAATACACATTACGTTTCAACAACTATTTATTATAATAGTTGCCAAATTACATAGTATATACACACCCACGATAGGTCAACAAAATTCAAAATCCCTTATCATGGAATGTAAGGCAATAAACAAGTATTTAAACTCGTTATCTAATGTCTTATGCATCCGAATGTTCAATTCCGGATACATTTGGTTCAACATATAGATATAATGGGGCATTTTTCGATATCCATCTGCTGGTCCATCTCTAAGCATCGCAATGGCCTTCTCTTTTGCACGTTAAGCTTTTATGTAGTTAATATCTACTCCGTAAAGAACCTTCATTTCTTCAATTATGTGCTGGTGTGTGTATTCTCTTGTGATTAATTAATTTTGGTGCTGTAAATTCACTCACAAAATCTATTGTCGCAACCAAATTATTCAGCAACTCTATCGCTAAACTGGAAGTATGCCTCAAATCAAATATTTTTATCAAAAATATTTCCGAATGATTCATACAATACACCTTCAACACCCACTTGCAGTCTATGTTATGACAGTGCAGTACATATCTGCATCAAATTTTTACACCGAGTCATTGTATTATACAAAAGGTTTACAAATTATAATTTCAGTAAAAGTAAAAAATGTGGGCCTGACACAGTTTCATTATACATTCGCTTGAATGTATAATCATATGTTATACATTCGGAATTTTATGATTAAATTCCCTAGAACCCAACTTCAAAACATGAACTTTTTCAAAACGTTTGATAGCATATTACCATACATTAAACCATCAACAAATAAAGACAACACTTATATAGCATACCTTTTTTTACAACAATCGTAACGCAATCGAATCATATTCACTATCTTCTATACAAAGTACAACCCCTGTTTCTCTTTCAAACTCGATTTAATCACTTCATTGTTTTGCGTACTTCGTCGAGATTCAATTCCATGGAGATTGTAGCAATCAATTTCAGAAAGTTAGTACTTTCAGAAACAATAATGACATCACTTTCGTATGATTTATAGCTGATTTTCGAATCCCAGACACCGGAATGACGCAACAATATGGGATGTTCATTTTTTTTTTCAGAAATCAAGAAAGTAGTCGACTTTTTTTTCTCAAGAACGTATATCAATAGTTATAAAAATTAACAGTAATGTTTAAGAGTTTTTTTGAAATTTAAATTTTAGTTACTATATTGACTCATACAGTACTTAATTATAGGTATTTAATGGAGTAAGTTAAGGATATAGGTATTTAATGGAGTAATTTAAGGATTTGAAAGATATTTTCTGATAACTCTTTTCCTTAATTATAGGTAAAATAGTTTTGTCATAAATCTCATGAATGTATAACAAACTCACGAATGTATAAGTATATTTTGTAAAATAGGGAGAGAGAAAACCTAAAGGGATTTTCTGTAAATACTTTCATATTACACGAGATTTATGTGGTTTATACATAAATTTTCTATAAAAGTTTTAGGTTGGTGGTACTTTTCCTTTTTCCATATTCACGGGCTTAACACAATACAAATATGGATTAAACATCTCAATAGATTTTAAATATTAAATAATTATAAAAAAAAAAGAAAATTAATCCCTACGATTATACAAAAAGCCTAAAAAAATTCTTTAAGAAATATATAAATGTCATTTTCTGAGCAGATTTAAAAAAAGAATTCACAACAAAAAAGTAGATAGAGTACATGTCATGATCCGAAATTAATGGACTATATGAGCACCTACACTATTCTAAGTAGCAGGAAAAACCCTTACACCCAACTAAACATACATGGAAGACTTCTGTTTTTAAGAGAATACTGAATTAAATACAACAGATTAAATTAATTATTAATAAAATAAAATTTTCAACAACTTCTTACAACTGTCCTTCTTTACCCCATGACCTGGTAAGACATGTGTGAGAGTTACCTATTACAGAATAGACTAACAATAAAATAAATGACACAAAGATCCTAACATCTGCCAGGAAGGAAATGCAGAAGTTAGTGCTGAATATCTTCATTCATCTAGTAACTACAAACTAACCCGCATCTCGTCTACACCCCAAGAAAGGATGTAGAAGAGTAAAGTCAGTACAAACACACGCACTGATATGCATTATCCGTCGACCAGTGTTAGCTCACATAATCATAAAATAAAATTAAAAAAAAATCATGACATCTTAAATGAAAAATAATTCAACTAAGGTTTTAATATCATTATAATACTTTTTATATAGAATTTACAATTGTCTAACTCTATTAACGAGATTAATATTCACCACTAGCATATTCTAGTCTCAATAATTCACACCATCCACTACAATCCAACACTAAACCATAACTCTCACCATTTTATTTTCATTACCTTTTCTTATTACCACATCTATATGATCAACCCAGTAATCATAGACTACTCATACTAAACTCTCGAGATAACAACCAAACACTCTCTTATTACATTAAAGAATAATAACTAGTCATTCGGGTAAACTACGAATACAATAAGTATAAATGAAGAAAGCCAACCAACATACAACAAGTAATTATAGAGTCACTTCTCCAAGTACATGTCGTACAATCAATCCTAAGGATACAGACAAGTAGGAAATACATGTCAATTCACATCTCAGTAAAACACATCAAAGAACTCAAGTCTCATTAGCAAATCTTATAAATATTTTTGAAGAAGGAGTAATTCAATTATTGAAACTTCAAGATCATTTCTATAGAATCATTCATTGGATTCAACACTTTATATCACTTCATTATTAGTTCTTTTATTATTAGTATTATCACTATGTCGGCTCATGGCATCCGATCCAATTACATCTCATGGCAATATCAGAATATAACGTTTGCCATATTGCTTTAGAAATCAATAAGACAACAACATCTCAATTCAACATCCGCCACATTGCTCAAAAAATCAATAAAGTAGCAATACCAGCATTTAACGTTGGCCATACTACTACTAACAATCTTTTCATAAGTAACAATTCTGTCCTTCTAAACTTTGTAACTAGAACACTTTTAGCTCGTTATCAGCTTATTAAATTGCACAACCTTTTAAAATCAACACTATAAGTATACACATGGTAAGGAACTTATTTTTGACCAAGAAGTCATGACCTGTAGGGGACAATCTAAGTCCATGTACCATACCCGTGTGGTACCTGATCCTTCATAAATTAGTGATATCAATATTCATTTTCATACCAGCGTGGTACCCGATCCTCCATAGCCATATTATATACATTTTATCAGATACACACTATCTCTTAGGATACAATACGGCGTACTAAATTTAAAAGTGCACTTAAAATCATAAGGCAATTCGATCAAGTTTGATTTTCAATAACTATTCATACAAGTGTCAACAATCCAAATGTCATCAAATTCAAATATGTCTGAATACCAATTAACAAGCATCCAATTTAAGAGTATACACGCAACTAAATTGAGACTAAACTCCAATTAAATCATAATCTATTCAAATACCGCAACTTGAATTCTAACATCACCACCTCTAACTAGCACATTTAAGCATATCATTATCCTCTACCTCTTTCTGCATAATACAATCCTCATAATGATTCGAGTCATCTATTCCTTAGATATTACCATGCTCATCAATATTCGATCCTAGGTTAATTCTCCTCTTCATATTGTCCACAATACATACAATTTAATATCATTATGACTCAACTAATATCATAAATATCACATAATCAATCAATAACATAGTTTTTCAAAATTAAAGTAAAGTTTTTATGTCTTTATCCACCTTAACTCCATGTCCACAAGCTTATACATGCTTTCTCTCATCAGTTTTAAATTATGAAAATATGAAATACCACAATCTTCTACTCATTAACCTAGCCTACTTGGATGCCAAACTTTTGGAAGAAGCAAGTTGGAACAAGGATACCCTTTTCTTTCTTTCATGTCTTGTAGTAATCGGACATCTAACAATCAAGCAATAATAAGAGTAAATAAGTAATTACTCTTCAAAAAAATATCTTGAGGATTCAAACCCGCTAATTCTACTTGTAATTCAAAGTTTATATAATTATTCAAGGTTAATAGATCATTACCTAGTTCTTTTGGGCCTTAACCCATCTCCATTAATGGAGTTTTTATGCTAAAGGCCTCATCTTTATGGAATTCAAGATTTCTAACTAACAAAGTACCAAATAGAGTTTACCAAGTTCATGCTATAAAACATTAATTTATAAACTAGAATTTATTATAGGTGATATTAATAACACCCATACGTTTTTCCCCAAAAGGCCTCCATTAGAGGTCTTTCTATGGAGAAATCAAATTGAAGGCAAAAAACCTCCCTTGCCTTTCCCTCTTTGATCTTTCTGCATTCAAAATTGTTGAAACAGATACATTAGATATAGGTTACGGTGGCATTTTAAAACAAAAAAAGAATGATAAGGAGCATATTGTTGCATTTGCCTCTATGCATTGGAATAAAGCTCAACAAAACTATCCATCTATCAAAAAAAAGATTTTAGCAATTGTGTTATGCATTTCTAAATTCCAAATTAATTTACTAAATCAATTTTTTTCTAAGGATAGATTATAAAGCTACAAAATCTATTTTACAAAAAGATGTACAAAACCTAGCCTCTAAGCACATATTTGCTAGGCGGTAAGATATTTTATCTATTTTTGATTTTGATATTGAATATATCAGAGGGAGCTCCAACACTATACCAAACTTTCTTACTATTGAATTCTTGCAGGGAAGATAAAATATCCAGAAAAAAGAAAGAAGAAACTATTCCACAAATTCTAGCTCTTTCATCCCCAAAAAAGACCACCCCAAAAGATGCTACCCCACAGCAGAAAACTATGGTTGCATCCAAGAAACTTTCAACAAAAGAAGCAGAAACAGATCAGACAAGGTATCAAACCCCAGCTGATTATACCATGCAGAGACTACTTCAATCTTTTATGATGCAACCAAGTTCAAATCCAAATCAATTATCAATCCTAAGAAATAGGCTGATTTAGTTGAAGAAGAAGAAGAGGCTCAGTTAGCCCAAACAGTGTCTGCCCCATGGACAGAAGATGATTTTAAACAATGGCGCTTACTCATGGGTCTTAAAGATCCAACGACCATGACAGATGCCAACAGAAAGGATTATCTAAGAGATTTTCAGATCTTCTGGAAAATGTTTTCTTCCAAAGTGGAGGCCTCAAGCCACACATTATCTTCTCATTCTATGGTTGGTGAAAGAACCATGAAAAATACACTGGAGGTAGAAAACCTCATCAATTTTTCCTTTAATTTTTCATAAAATAATTCTAATATTTATCCTATGCTGAGCAAATTAATTTCCTCACCTCTAGCACAATCAATTTCCACTAGTAAAGTATCCTCCTCAAATGATCCAAATTATTTAAAAAATTTTAGTGTTTTTCTGCTAATCCAAATTGAACCCGAATATTGGCACTCCACCCCTGGAGGTAGATAACAAAATACTTCACCCTTCAGCAAAGTTTATTAAAAAAACTTATGCCTATACCCAGAAGTTTTATGAGTTTATCCTCATAAATACTAAGTCATGTTTATTCAAACCCCATAAAGATAAACAAACCCAATCTTATGTTACTCAAACCACTATATGGATTAACAGAATAATCTCACCCAAGGATTGGGTATGCATCCAGCAAAATATCAGAAGTTTACTAAGGCTTTTGATCCCAAATATTATAACTATTTTTACGACCAAAGAGCGTGGATGAATGCATTCACCTTCCAAAATAAAACTGGCAAACATTAATGATTTTTTATCTAGGGAAAGCAACTGGCTTTGGAATTTCTTGAATGGTTCCTGCACCAATGGTGACCGATTTATGGTCACACGTTTTAAATACTTCTTCTCCCAGTCCGAGAAGGATATGAATATTTTACACAGAGATTTAATGATGATCATGTAATTTCTCTACTTTTACAATTTTTTCACAGGTTTTATATTTTGTCGATATTTTCTCAAAAATTCACCTTCCATAAATAGGAGGGGCAAAAGGGGCTTCCATGGTTAGCTCTCCAAGGCACCATTGCTAATGGTAAAAAAATTCAGATTCAACGGAGGCTTACGTACTGGACATAGAAAAATAGTTTCGATGCAATCCTAGATATCTAGCGCCAACAGATGCTACCCAAATCTAATTTTTACAACATAAATCAATTACAGCCATACAATTAGCAAAGTTGGGAAACTGAGGAGATTTTATTCAACAAATGGAAAAAATGCTCCAACAAATCAAAGCTAAAGTTCCCAGCAATCAACGTTCATCAAAAAAATTTGACGCAAGTAATGAAGAAGAAATTCAATCAATTTGACATCACCAATTAGTCATAAACATTGATGTCATGCATGATGTCACCAACCAATTACTGAAAATTATTATAGGTGTTACTGTTGCTCACTGTAACAACACTGTTGCAACACTTAAAGGTGTTACTATTGCTCCACTGTAGCACTACTATAGCATATATATATAAATATGAATTGTTAGTGCAAGCTAGGCTACCGTTGTAGGGCATTTTCTGATTGTAGGTGGCGTGCCCTTAGTGTGTATTTTGTGTACTTTATTTTATAATTTTCTTAGTCGTCCTTTGATAGATACTGAGTACAAGTGGACCATACTCACTCCTACTATACCCTTTCGATATAGATTCAGGTTCGGGTATGCCCCACGTTGCTTGACTCGAGCAATTGGTAGAGCTTTCAAGGTAGTTGATTATTTTCAGGCATCCAATTATCTTCTACTACCTTTCTCTATAGACTGTATCTTTATTTTCATTTTAGAGACAAGTTTCTCTTCTATTTGGATATCTTATGTATTTCCTTTGGATTCGAGTTGTACTAGATACGTTCTTATACTGTTGACACCTAGTTTTGGGAGTTATAGCTAGATTATTATGTTTCTTTCTGCATTTATTATACATGTATGGTTTGAATTCATTATAGAAGCCTTATGACATGACACAAACAGGGTCTAATTATGCAAGGCATCTCAAGTCTGACCGTGATCAGAGAATGCCTTCAATACCCAATCATAATCGCCCTGTACCCTATGTCGAATGAATTTTAAACATATAACAAGATAAAATAATAGTAATTGAAAGACATTTAATTAAGTCCATAACCATAACCAAAACCAACCAAATATCCAACCAAACGTCAAACCGGTGTCAACCCTACTGCCAATGCCAATACAAGGCTGACACCACCCATACCTATAACTGTCTACCAAGAAAACCCTATCCATAATAAATAACATCCAGTCGGGACATGCCCCCCAATCATAGCCAAAACCAAATCAAAGAAATAACAAAAATAAAAGAAGTCCACAACATAAAATGACGCCTTTCGGAGTATAGAAGCTCACTACTTCAATATGACTCAAAACTATCCCCGAATCCAAGTCACCGAGCAGGAGGAATTGTAGTAAGGACAGTTCCTTCATTGTGAGGGCATACAACGCCTGAAGATGATTAGCAGAGTGAACTCTAGCATGTACTCAAGGATATGATAAAATCATGCCAGTAATTCAAAACTAATGTAAATAACCATATGCAATCACCTACATATATATATATATCATGCCGAGAAAGGGAATCGAGTTTAGCATGCATTTAAAACCTTAATCTGGGTTGTGTAGCCTTGCCGTCATAATCCAACCACAAGTTATATGGGTCCAATTTTACCCCCTGAACGGGCCTCAATTGTGTAGCCACACGAATCGGAGATATCATAGGGGGCGGGGATTCTCATGTACCCTTCGACCTCCATGATATATATATACAAGTATAAACATGAGTTCCCAGTGTCCGTCCATCAGACTCACACCTTCACGGGTATCTATCACAACTATCCATTTATTCCCAATTAAAATATTTAGCACATAACCAAACCACCAATTCAAAGAGTCCACTATCAAGGGATTATGAAGTGGTGTCATCATACCGACTATAGCTTGCAAGAAATGTCACTAGCCAACACTTAGGGGATTCCCATGTACCCCACAAGATTTCCAATTAAACAAAAACCATGGCCATCAAGGCCTTTCCAAGATATTTAAAATCAATTATACCAATTTAAGTTCCTTTACCATTTATGCAATGCAAAGACTTTGAATAATTGTCATACTATGTGGCAAAAATCATTCTCATTGGCATTTTAACAAACATGTTGAGGCTATATAGTTTCCAAGACAAAAAACCATGCATCAATTTACCATTCCCATGTAACCATATGTTTAAACAATAATTATAACATGAAAAACCATAAGAAAAACATAGGAAAACATTATCCAACCATAAGCAACCAAAACCTCCACCATCTATTTCAAAACCAAAATAATACCACAATAATACCATGAAAACCATTTATTAAAACATGCTTTTAGTTGAACTAATAATGATGGAGGAGTAACATGCCTTATACACTAAGGAAGATGGAGAGATTCACTCTTAAGAGCCCCTAATTGGTTGCCTTGTAAAAACCCTAGCCTTTTCTTGAACCAAGAGTTTGAGATAGATTTTAAGAGTGTTTAATTTAGAATAATAGGTCAATAAAGCCCTAAAAGTGTTTTATGTCGTGGGTTCAAAAGGAGTTAAGCGGGAAAATGTCCAGAATACCCCCAACTTAAAATTGTAGAAAATTGCCAGGTGGGTACGAGTGGACTCTCCAACTCGTTATCAAAACATACGTGTGTTACCCTTAAGTCGTCACTAGGTCAAAAATTTGGACACCATATTCTATCCAATATATGACTCCCTTGCCCAACCCATCACCATACCATATTACTAGTACCATCTAGTCTTACCTTAAGTAGAACATCAAGGGCTAGACACTGGACAACATATGATTGGACCCTAAACCTCTTATCACAAGACCACACAACCCGCATGGAGTCTACCATACCAAGGACAAAACTTGGTCAGCAACACATTGACCAATATATGATTGGGGTACCTAGACCCGTTCCCACACCATATGACTCGTATGGTGAGTTATTTCAAGGACAGTTAGTTCAAAAATAAGGAAATTTCCAAGGGCCAAAACCCTGGGTGTTTCAATTCTCCCCCGCTTGGATCATTGTCGCCGAATGATGGAACAAGGAAGTGACTAGAATGATTAAACCCCCAAACGTCTCTACCCTTGTCTTTAAGACAAAAACTATAGATACCAAAGAAATCAATCTTTCCTTTAACAAAGTTAGAAAAAAAAGATGCTAAGAGCAACACATACCTTACGCACGAATTACTGGAGTAGGAAATAGGAATGGATACTTGGACTTCATGTCCTCTTCCGCTTGCCAAGTAGACTCTTCTACATTTTGGTTCCTTCATAGAACCTTTACTGAAACTACGTCCTTGGTCCACAATCGATGAACCTGCCGATATAAGATCTCAACAGGGGACCTCCTCAAAAGACAAAGAATCCGAAATAACAATATGCTTGATAGGCACAATATGCGATGAATCACCCCCACACTTCCTTAACATAGAAACATGGAACACCGGGTGAATGAAGCTTAAACTAGAAGGCAACTCCAACTCATATGCAACATTGCCAACTCTTTTCAAAACCAAGTATGAAGCAACATACCAGGGACTAAGCTTCCACTTCTTCGCAAACTGCATCACTCCCTTCATGATGGACACCTTCAAGAACACCCTATCCCCAACCTCAGACTCTAACTTTCTATGCCTCACATCCACATAGGACTTTTAGTGACTTTGGGCAGATCTAAGACTATCCCAAATCATCTTCTCCATATCTTGGTGAACCAAATCTGGGCCAAACATCTCTGCCTCACCAACCTCGAATCACCCAATCTGAGACCTACACCTTTTACCATACAAGGCTTCAAATAGATCCATTCTAATGCTAGAGTGGTAGCTGTTGTTGTGTGCAAATACTATAAGAGGAAAATGCTCAACCCAACTACCACCATATTCAATCACGCAATCTTTAAGCATGTCTTCCTATGTTTGAATAGTCCTTTCTTCTTGCCCATCCAACTGCGAGTGAAACTAGTACTAAGACTCACCTAGTCCCCAAAATTTTTTGAAACAACCACCAAAAGTGTATTGAAAACTATGTACCATGATCCGTGATGATAGAAATAGGTACCTAATGTAACTTCACAATCTCTTGGAGATATAAACTTGCATAATCCTCAACTGAGAAATTTTTCTTCACTGGTAAGAAGTGTCCGACTTTATCATCATATCCACGATGACCCAAATCAAATCAAACTGATTCCGAGATCGAGGAATAATGGAAACAAAATCTATGTTGATCATTTCCTATTTCCAAACAGGTAACTCAATCTCTTGATATAATCCTGCGGGCCTCATATTCTTAACCTTCTCTTGTTGACACATGATGCACTTAGCCACGAAACTAGCCACATCTAACTTTATATTGCTCCACCAATACACCTCCTTAAGGTCATGATACATTTTTGTCAAACCAGGGTGAATAGCAAAGCATGACTCATGCGCCTCAACCAAGATTCTCTCTCACGAACCATCTATATTGGGAATACATAACCTTTCTTGGTACCACAAGGTACCATTACTACTAATATAAAAGGCCATCACTATAAGCCTACCTACATCACCCTTGATCCTCATCAAGATAGGATCCAACACTTATTTCTTCTTTACTTCATCACCAAGAGACAACTGTGCCACTTTCTGCACAAACACACCACCATCCTCAGAGTCTAACAGACGAACTCTAAGGTTCTCCCACTTTCTTTTATCCACATGAGCTAGACTTCCCATGGATAACCTGCTAAGAGTGTCAGTAACTACATTAGCTTTACTTGGATGGTAGTGAAGACTTATATCATAATCCTTGAGCAACTCAAACCATCTCGTTTGCCTTAGGTTAAACTCTTTTTGAGTAAACATATATTGCAGGCTCTTATGATTAGAAAAGATATCAACACACACGTCATATAAATAGTGATGCCAAATTTTTAATCCGAATACCACAACTAACAATCCCAAGTCATGAGTCGGATAATTATTCTCATGCACCTTCAAATGTCTAGAGGCATAAGCAATCACCATGCTATGCTGCATAAAAATACAACCAAGTCCCATATGAGACACATCACAATAGACTACAAAACCATCAGTGCCTTCACGAAAGGTCAAGACCAGAACTGTAATTAGCTTATCCTTCAGCTTCTAAAAACTACCCTCGCAAGCATCCGACCACTAAAACTTTACCTTTTTCTGAGTTAACTTAGTCAACGGGGCAACTATAGGCGAAAAACACTCCACAAACCTTTTATAGTAACCATCTAAACCTAAGAAGCTCCGAATATTGGTTGGAGTCATGGATTTAGGCCACTTTATAACTAAAACAACTTTCAACTAGAACTCACAATCCCCTCACTCAAAATGACATGATCTAGAAAAGTGACAACATTCAACTAGAACTCACATTTCAAAAAAATTGGCATACAACTGCTGCTCTTTAGGGTCTACAACACTATCGGAGGTGATTATCATGATCCACCTCACTCTTTGAATACATTAGAATATCATCTATGAACACAATGACGAATAAATCTAAAAACTACCAAAAAACACTATTCATCAAATCCATGAATGTCACCAAGGCATTAGTCAACCCAAAAGACATAACCAAAAACTCAAAATGCTCATACCCAGTACTAAAAGCAGTCTTAGAGATATTTACCTCCCTAATCATTAACTAATAATACCCGGATCGAATATCAATATTGGAGAAAAACTTAGCACCCTGCAACTGATCAAACAAATCATCTATCCTTGGGAAGCAGTACTTATTCTTTATCATCACCTTATTCAATTATCAGTAGTCAATACACATCCGAAGGGAACCGTCTTTCTTACTCTCAAATAAAACTGGTGCACCCTACAGAGACACACTAGGATGGATGAAACCCTAGTCTAAAAGGTACTGCAGTTGCTCCATAAGCTCCTTCAACTTAGCTAGAGCTATTCTATATGGGGGAGTACAAATTAGATGAGTTTTTGAAACCAGATCAATCCCAAACTCAATCTCTCTATCGAGAGAGACACTAGGAAGGTTGTGATGGTAGACTTCAAGAAATTCATTCACCACCAAAATAAAAAGCAAGGAAGGACCCTCTAAGAATATAAAAAGAAAAGTAGGAAGGGTTCCCTCAACATTATCCCCAGGTAGGACAGATGAGTTTCTAAGAGCTTTAGATTATTAAGGAGGCATGATATGAAAAGAGAACAAATAGGAATTATAGAAGATTTCATAATCTCAAACTCTACATATTCAAAATAGAACACAAGAAAGAGAAACATTCCTAAATTCCTTGTGGCCTCTCTTTTATAAGTATGGCACGCTACACACCCTTAAAAAAGATTCGACATGACACAGCCTTGTTGAAGAATTAATCGACCATGAACCTAGGGATCTAATAGAAATATGACACAGCCTAAACAAGGGCATAGTCGTGTTAGGCGTCTCAAGTACAACTGGGACCGGAGACTGCCCCCAATATCCAACCGTAACCGCCCTACACCTTAGGTTAGATAAATTCTAAAGATTAACAAGATAAACAAATAGTAATTGAAAGACATTTGATTAAGTCCATAACCATAACCAACCAAATATCCAACCATTGTCAACCCTAATGCCAATACTAATACCAAAGATGACACCAACACCAACACCACCCATGCCTATAATTATCTGACAAAGCCTCTATCTAGAATTAATAACATCAGGTTGGGAAATGCCCCTGATCATAGCCAAAACCAAACCAAAGAAATAAGAAAATAAAAAAGTCTATAGCATGAATGGAGTCTTTCCGAGTATGAAAGCTCACAACTTTAATCTCACTCAAAACTGTCCTCGAATCCAAGTCACTGAGCAGGAGGAATGGTAGTATGGCTATATCTTGCATCGCATAGGGATACAACGCCCGAAGACATTTATTAGAGTAAACTCTAACATGTAATCAGGGATAAGATAAAATAATTCCAATATTCAAAACAAAGGTAAATAACCATATTCAATCACATACATACATACATACATATATATATATATCATGTTGGGAAAGGGAATTAGGTTTAACATGCATTTAAACATTTATCAGGGCTATGTAGCTTTGCTGTCATAATCTATCCACAGACTATATGGGTCCAATGTTATCCCCTGAATGGGCCCCAGTGCGTGTAGCTGCACGAACCTGAGATATCATAGGGAAAGGGGATTCCCATGTACCCTTTCCCCCCTATGGTACATATATACAAGTATAAACTTAGGGGGATTCCCATGTACTCCACAAGCATATGGTCACCAAGACCAACCCTCATATCAGCAAACATGAGTTCCCAATGTCCATCCATCAGACTCACACCTTCATGGTTAGATATCATAACTCGGCATTATTGGCCAATTAAAATATTTAGCACATAACTAAACCACCAATTCAAGAAGTCCATTATCAAGGCATTATAAAGTGATATCGTTATACTGACTGTAGATTGCAAGCAATGTCACTAGCCAATACTTAGGGGATTCTCATGTACATAGCCATCAAGGCCTTTCCAAGAAATTTAAAATCAACCATACCAATTTAAGTTCTTTTACCATTTATGGAATGTAAAGATTTTGATAATAGTCATGCTATGTGACAAAAATCTTTCTCATTATCATTTTAACAAAAATGTTGAGGGAATATAATTTCCAAGACCAAAGACCAAGCATCAACTTACCATTCACATGTAACCACATGTTCAAACCATAATTATAACATGAAAAACCATAAGAAAAACATGGGTAAACATTATCTAACCATAAACAACTAAAACCCCCAATATCTATTTCAAAACCAAAACAATACCATGAAAACCATTCATAAAAATATGCTTTTAGTTGAACTAATAATGAGGGAGGAGTAACATGCCTTAGACACCAAGGAAGATAGAGAGACTCACTCTTGAGAGACCTTAATTGATTACCTTGTAGAAACCCTAGCCTTTTCTTGAACCAAGAGCTTGTGATAGATTTTAAGAGTGTTTGATTTAGAATAATAGGCTAATAATGCCCCAAAAGGTGTTTTACATCATGGGGTTAAAAAGAGTTAAGAGGGGAAATGTACAGAATACCCCTGACTTAAAACTTTAGAAAACTCGTAGGTGGGTACGAGTGGACCCTCCAACTCATCACTACAACATACGAGTGGTACCCTAAAGTCGTCATTAGGTTAGAAATTTGGACACCACATTTTGTCCAACATACGACTCCCTTGCCCAACCCATACCGTACCATATGACTCGTACTGTCTTGTCTTACTCTAAGTAGAATATCAAGGGCTATACACTAGACAACATATGATTGGACCCTAAACCTCTTGTCATAAGACCATAATAATCGTATGGATTCTACCATACCAAAGATAGAACTTGGTTAGAAACACACTAAACAAAATATGAATAGGTTCCTTAGACCCATTTCCACACTATATGACTCGTATGGTGAGTCGTTACAAGGATAGTTAGTTAAAAAATAAGGGAATTTCCAAGAGCCAAACCCAGGATGTTTTACCTTACCTTAGGGTTATTTTTGTCCTTTTATCCTTTGTGTATTGATTTGTGTAATAGGCTTACTTGTCAATGTCTGCCACAACCAGTGCCATCATAACTTATCATTTTTGGTTCGTGACATGATCCTAACCCGACTATCTGAAAACCATGATTAAGAAAATAAGGGCAAGTCTATGGTATTCTGTGCATATTGGTGGAACTTCTTTGTGAGTGTAAGTGTCTCCTGATCCCTGCATTAACATGCATGATTCTACTGAATGAGTGGGACTTTTTTATTATGAGGGTACATGGATTGTGTTGCTAACTGCTCATTTGTTCGGGTAGTGCAACTTGTACATATACACGATGTAATGGCATATCTTGATTCCCTTATGTCACATTATTGTGCTGCATTAATACACACGATCAGTTCTATAAGGTTAAAATTAGAGGGGGTAATGTTCTTGAGCTTAAATTTGATGATTGACTGACGTAGGTATCTTAGGTTTCTCTTGGTTAAGTGTCGTTGTGTTGCTTTGTTGTGTTTTATTGCTTGAGGACCCATAAAATTTCTAAGTTGAGAGTGTTGATGTGCTATGGTTTCATAGCACTTTCGACCCTTAAAACTATGAAAATATGTAGTTCCTTAGGAAATTTTGTTAGATACGATGTGCTTTGTGTTGTATTTTGTAGGAAACCAAGTTTTGGGAGCTAAACAAGAGAAAAGACGTGAAAACTGAAGTTTTCCCGAACCTACATGGGAAACTAAGTCCTGTAGGTACTACCTCCATGGCGTAGATGCCAGAATATGTGTCAGAAAGTTGAAATTTCAGAGAACCTAAAATGTAGAGAATTGTTGTCTCCTACAAGAGGACTACCTATGAGCCGTAGGAAGTACCTACGCCCCTTAGGTGTTAGAACCAATCTAGAATAGTGAGATCCTACAGAAATTTTAGAGGTTGTCACCTACGTGGTCTCACCACACTTATACAATTTACAATCATCTATTTTGATTTCATGATTGGTTTTTGATCTAGGGATTCTTGTATTTTTGGTTTTTGGTTTACTTATTAATTTGAGACTTTGGGTTTTCTTCATATATTATTGTGAGATTGATTCTATGCTTTTACTTATGAATTCCACAGTTTTTTTAAGTACTATGAGCGGCTCATTCCCTTAGCTAGGGTTGTGGGAACCCTAGCGGATTAACAAAGTAGGGGACATGTGCAATCCTTTTAAATCATTATTTCTGCATGTATTGTGGTTTTCTTCACTTCAATTACATTCTTAATGGTTGTAAATGTTAGGAACCTACCTGTATTCACTACTAACTCGAGAGAGAGGTAGACATTTGGAAAATAAAATCACAATAGTAATTTGAAGCTAATTATCTTTATCTAAATAACTTAAGATCGAGAGGAGAGGCAAAGGTTAGTAATGCAATACTATGAGAACGAGAGGAGATAAGTGAAATTCACCAAAGAGTGTCGAGAGACGATTGACGATACATAACTTGTCAGATTCTGCAAGAAAAAAAATAAGATAGTTGGATAGAAAACAACAAACCTAGGGAATCAGAAGCCAGGGGAAATATGACCTGACCCGACCAAGGGCCTTGTCGTAATGGGCATATCAAGTCCAACTAGGATCGGAGACCACCTCCGATGTCTAGCCCAACCATCCAGCATATGCCCTGAGTAGGATGAATTCTGAATATAAAATAAGATAACTTATTATAGCACTAATCCAGACTCAGAAATAGGTCTATGACCGAGACCAACCCATATAAGCCCAACCGTGCCAAATCCAACCAACAACCATAACCAACCAAAACCATAAGCCAAAACCAAAACAAGTTCCATAGCATAATATGAAATAATGAAACAGTGAGAAATTTAGTCCAATAGTATCAACCCCAAAATCAATGCGTATACTAAGTCTGACACCAATACCGATCCCGCCCATACCAACTTATAGTAGTTCCACAAAAGCCTCTAACCAAAAGAAAACCAATATTCGGTTGGGACATGTACCCAGCGATAGCCAAAGCCAATATCTATAAATAAACCAAAGTGTGTAAAAATATTCATGAACATAAAATGGAGCCTTCCAGAAAGATAGAAGCTCACCACTTCAATCCTAAAAGTTGATCCCGAAATTCGATCACTATGTAGGAGTAGTAGAATGGTCGGTTCGTCTATCGCATGGGGATACAGCCGCCCAAAGATCATTTAGTAATTGAATGCTAGCATGAACTCAGGATAAGGATAAATAATGCCATCCAGTAAAACCAAGTAAGCCAAGTATATACATACAAACCATACATATATATATGACCATGCCAGGAAAGGAAATGAGTTTTAGCATGCATTTAAACCATTAACTTAGGTATGTGTAGCTTAACTATTCTAAAACCACCCACGGGATATATGGGTCCAGTGTAACCCCTGGAACAGTCCTCGATGCGTATAACCGTACGAATCGGAGATACTATAAGAGTAGGAGATTCCTATGTACCCTTCGCTCTCCATGATACATATGTACAGTGTACTTAGAGGATTCCCGTGTAGCTCATAGTTTCATATATGGTCTCCATGACCAACCTTTCATGTCGGAAAATATGAGTTTTCAGTGTTTGTTCATTTTGACTAACCCTTCATGTCGGCAAATATGAGTTTTCAGTGTTTGTTCATTGAAATCCTACCTTCACAGTTAGCTATCTCACCCCTCTATTATTACCCAATTAAAGCCATTTCCAACCAACTAATCCATTATTTCATTTATTATTAATCAAGGCTATTAATAGTGGTATCGTCATACCGACTATAATTTGTAAGTATTGTCCTTAGCCAAACCTTAAGAGGTTAAGGGATTTCTGTGTACCTATTTACCAAGTTAACTTGGAGGTTTTGTGGACCCCACATGTGTTCCATTATTTTATTTCCTTGGAGGAGTCCCATGTGTCCCACAAGTTATTTATTAATATGTTTACTTGGGGGATTCATCTTACCCCACAAGCAGTTCAATTAACCATAACCATACTATGCAATAATTCCATTAAAAAGTCAAAAAATTTAGTAAAAGCATTCTCATAGGCATTTTATCAAACATATTGGGGCATAGTGTTTCCAAAACCAAAATCAAATACCAATTAACCATTCCCAAGCAACCAAGTAACCAAACTACCATTAAAATATGTAAATACACAATTAAAAACAGGAAAATCATAACCAAAACCCCCAATATACATATTTTAAACCCCAAACCATAAAACAATTATGTCATGAAAACAATTTACAAAATATGCCCATAGTTGGAACTAACAATAAGGGAAGGAGTACATGCCTTAAATTTAGTTGATGTTCGAGAGAAATCACCAACACAAGCCCCAAATTGATCACCTTATTGAAACCCTAGCCTTCCTTTACCCAAAATCCTTAGAGAGGATTAGAGAGTGTTTTCTAAGTGTTAACGAATAGAATAATAGGGCAACTAACCTCCCAAGTGTGTTAAAAGTTGTGTGGCCTTAATAGGTTAAGTGGGAAAATGTCCAGATTGCCCTCACTTAGGCTGCATAAAATTCTTATCAGGGGGTACGGCTAACCATACCTGTGGTACCTTCCAATACGAGTGGTACCCACCACTCCTACCTTAGGCCTCCTTTTTTGATCCAACACTGTCCAAGGTACAACTTACCTAAACAAGTTGTACCCAAAACATATGACCCGTACCTTTGAACCGTACCCCTAGCAGAATAGAATTAAAGAGGATTGAACACTATCCACCATACAAGTCCATGGTACGACTCGTACCCTAGCGTATGACTTATGGTGAGACACTCGTACTCAGATCTGAGTTAACCTATCAAGTCTAAGATTAATTGAAGGAAAAAAACCCAAAAAAGGCGACCTATATCCACCAATACAACCCATATCCAGCAAGTTGCATCTATTCCAGAAACAAATCCAACCTACCAACCAACACTAGTTAGCATACGACCAACCCATACGAACCATACCCCAACATACGACTGGTATCTCTTAGTCGTATCTTGTCCAGAAACTAGAAATCAAGGAAATTTTCTAAGTTTTCAAAACCCAAGGTGTTATAGTCTCCCCCATGGGAACATTCATACCCAAATGTCAGACAAGGTAGGGTAAACATAAGCATAATTCATTTGCATTTGCATTGGAGTTCATGTCCTCCTTTTCTTCCCAAGTAGCCTCTTCCACCTTGTGGTTCCACCATAGAACCTTAACCGATGCCACATGCTTGGTCCTGAACCAAAGAACCTACCTATCTAAGATCTCAATTGGGACCTCTTCATAAGACAGAGAATCTGAGATACTCGATCCCTCGAAAGGAACAACCAAAGAAATATCACCAACACACTTTCTCAACTTAGAAATGTGAAATACCAAGTGAATGGAGCTCAAACTAAAATGCAACTCCAATTCATACGCAATATTACCAACCTTCTGCAAAATTGCATACGGACCTAAAAAAATTGGGGACTGAGCTTCTCCTTTTTTTCCAAACAATATTACTCCTTTCATGGGAGATACCTTTAGGAATACCTTATCCCCAACCTCAAACTCCAAGTATCTATGCCTTACATCTACATAGGACTTTTGGATGCTTTGGGAAGCCTTAAGCCTATGCTTAATCACCTTTACCTTTTCCATAGCCTAATAAACCAAATCCGGATTGAATATATTCGCCTCACCAAGCTCGAACCACCCAATAGCTATTGTTGTAAGTAAACTCTACCAAAGGTAGATGCTCAACTCAACTGCCACCATAATCGATCACGTACGCCTAAGCCATATCCTCCAATGTTTGAATAGTTCTTTTTGATTGCCCATCTATCTGAGGATGAAAAGTAGTACTTAGACTAACTAGTCCCCAATATCTTCGGAAAAGACCACCAGAAGTGATATGAAAATTGTATACCTCGATTAGAAATAATCAAAATAGGTAACCCATGCCGCTTTACAATCTCATGAAGATACAACCTCTCATAGTCCTCAGTCAAAAAGTTAGTCTGTACCAGCAATAAGTGAGCGGACTTTGTCATCCTATCCACAGTGACCCAAATCGAATCAAATTGATTCCGAGAATGAGGAAGACTAGTAACGAAATCCATACTAATTACCTCCCATTTCCATTTTGGTAATTCCATTTCTTGATACAACCCACCAGATCTCATGTGCTTAACTTTGACTTATTGACACACTATATACTTGGCTACAAAGTTAGCCATATCCCTCATCATACCAGTCCACCAATACATTTTCTTAAGATTATTATACATTTTAGTCAAACCAGGATGAACAACATTGCATGATTCATGCGCTTCAACTAATACCCTTTCATGCAAACCATCCACATCAGGAATACATAACCTCCCTTGGTACCTCAAGGTACCATCACCACCAACCTTAAATACCATTACCTTTTTCCACCTATATCACCCTTGATTTTCATCAAGATAGGATATAGAATTTGCTTCTCCTTAATCTTTGCACCAAGAGATGACCGAACCACTTCCTATACCATCACACCACCATCATTGGAGTCTAAGAAACGAACTCCAAGATTAGATAAGCAGAGAATATCCTTCATCAATTCATGCTTCACATAAGCTAAACTCCCCATAGATAACCCCTGCTAAGAGAATCAATATCCATATTAGCTTTACCTGGGTGGTTGTGAAGACTCATATTATAGTCCTTGAGAAGCTCCAACCATCTTTTTTGCCTAAGATTTAGCTCTTTCTGAGTGAACACATACTGTAGACTCTTATGATCAGAAAATATATCCACGTGCACTCTATACAAATAATTCCACCAAATTTTTAAAGTAAAAACCACCACTAAAAGCTCTAAATCATGAGTAGGATAACTCTTCTCATGCACCTTCAATTGCATGGAAGAATAGGATATAACTTTCCCATGTGGCATCAAAACACAACCAAGTCCCACCTGGGATACGTTACAATAAACCACAAAACCCTCATTACCTTCAGGCAATGCCAAAATCGGAGCTGAAGTTAGCTTATCCTTAAGCTTCTTGAAACTCCTTTCATATGCATCCGACCAAGAAAACTTTAATTTCTTCTGGGTCAACTTAGTCAATAAGGCAACTATCGTCGAGGAACTTTCTACAAACCACCTTTAGTACCCAACAAAACCTATGAAGCTCCGAATGTTGGTTGGAGTTATAGGTCTAGGCCACCTTTTCACCACAACTACTTTATGCGGATCCACTATAATCCCCTCACTAAAAATAATATGGCCCAAGAAAACTATAGCGTTCAACCAAAACACACACTTGGAGAACTTGGCATACAATTGCTGCTCTTTTAAGGTCTACAACACTACACAGAGGTGATTAACATGACTCACCTTACTCTTAGAATAAACCATAATGTCATCAATGAATACAATGACAGAAAGATCCAAAAACTGCTTGAAAACCCTGTTCATCAAATTCATAAATGTCGTCAGGGCATTAGTCAAACCAAATAACATAACTAAGAACTCAAAGTGCCCATACCGAGTAAGAAAAGAAATCTTAGGGGTATCTTCCTCCCTAATATTAAGATGATGATACCCAGACCAAAGATCTATCTTAAAAAAGAACTTGACACCTTTAAACTGATCAAACAAGACATCTATCCTTGGAAGAGGATAATTGTTCTTAACCGTCACCTAATTCAATTGTTGATAGTCAATGCACATCCGAAGGTAACCATCCTTCTTGCGCACAAATAATACCGGTGCATCCCACGGGGATACACTAGGATGAATAAAACCCTTATCTAAAAGATCCTTAAGTTGCTCCTTGAGTTCCCTCAACTTAGCCGGAGCTATTCTATAAGGAGGAATAGATATTAAATGAGTGTTCGAAACCAAATCATTACCAAACTAAATCTCCCTATCATGAGAAATACCAGGAAGATCAACCAAAAAGACCTCCAAAAACTCATTTACCATAAAAATTGTAATGCTCCGAGAGTACACCTTGGGTGCCACACGGTGCGTACAGTCCTGAAGAACAACAAGCTAACCCATGAGTCGGTACCTGATGTGAGCATTGAGTAAAATTGATAACCACATAACATATGTGGAATTTAACTAAGGCAATTCCATAATGTTGTAAGTAATAAATCTGGTAAAATCTATAACCAAAATTGATAGTACTGATAAAATATCTGACAATAACAACTAAAATCTGAGAACTGACTAACTATCTAAAACTGATAAAATAAAGATAAACTAACTGACTATCAAAAATATTCAAAAGCATCTAAACTGATTGAATATGGGTTGATGGGACAGGACCGAACTAACTACAACTAAATGTTGAACTGAAAGCATGAAAATAAAATAGTCAGTCCTCGAAATATGAGGACTCACCACTGCTACGGCTGATAGTAGGAAAGTCTATGTGCGATTCAAGAACTGGGCGTCCGAACCTATGATATGATACATCATAGCGCAAGAAAAGAGTATGCGATCAGTACTTTGAATATACTGGTATGCTAAATGAGGTAGGCTGATATGTATGGTTTCATGAACGTGAATAATAACTGTCTGAATATATATATCATGAAGTACTGAATAGAGTGCATGAAATTTGTAGATATTAAGGATGCATGAAATTTGTAAATACTGAGGATGCATGAAATCTATAAATACTGAGGATGCACGATCAAGCATATAACATATTTTGAAGTTAATTTACAACTACTGAAAGTACAAAAATATGATAACTAAATCACTAATATCTGTATGCTATGGTCAAGTAACTGAAACTGAATTACTAAACTGATTACTGGACTGAGATCGTAGGAGGTATCATCTAATTGATAAGCCCCAATCTGAGCTAATAAGGGTCCAATTTGTAAACCCAGTTGTAAAGGTGTTAGCACCATCTCACGAGTAATAACAATGGCTATGTGGATCTACTAAGCTACTGAAGAACTAGGGTATCAATCCTAAACTGACGGGTGACCCTTGGGCAGAGTCAAGCCTAATTTGACGGGTGACCCCTAGGGGAAAGTCAAGCCTAAACTGACAGGTGACCCCTGGAAAAAAGTTAAGCCTAATCTGACAGGTGAACCCTGGGAGGAAGTCAAACTTAATCTAATAGGTGACCCCTGGGAGGAAGTCAAGCCTAAACTGACGGATGACCCCTCATCCTATGCTGACTACATAGTTATGGAATACAGGGACTTCTACTAACAACTCTGCCTATCTAATGAGAAAGCCACCATCCAGGCATTTGCTCGGTGCTAAATCCTACTCCCAACTGAACTAACTCAGAATACTAAACTGTTCTAAGTTTAACTGATTTTAATGACTGGCTGAACTGATAATGCTCACAATATATTCTAAAACTATTCTGAAGTTATGAAGACTAGGTAAAAAACTAAGTTTTTGAGTACTCATAACCCCCAGGACTCAATAGCAATAATAGTAAAATAGTACTAAACTTTGAGGATATAACATGAAAATATTTATCAAAAATTCATTCTTTTAGGCATTTCATTAAACACTTGATATTCATGGTTTAGGTTAAACATGGGATTAGTTTAAACTTGGAGAAATAGCATAATTTCAACATCAATAATGCTTAATCAAAATTTAATTTAATCAATAACAATATTAAAACATATGGGGTTTGATAACAATAACAATTTCATGCAAGCATGATGTAGAATTATGATTCATGGACTTTTATAGTTAAAATCACAATTAAAATCATAATAACTTGTAAAGTTCATATCTTTGTATTTAAAATTGGATACTTGGGCTCCATGGGTGAAAAGAACCCATGGATGAACACTTAACATACCTGAGTAGTTGAATTCTTGGAAATTTTCTTGGGATTTGATCTTAAATCTTGATCGCTAGGGTTTTCTATTTGAAAGAGAATGCTCTTGATTTGAGAGGAATTTAATAAAATAATAACTAAGTAGGATTTTAGGGCATTAATTTTGTGTTTTGGGCTGATTAGGGTCATGGAAAAAGACCCAACTACCCCTAAAATAATTAAAAAATTTTATCACTGGAATCTCACTTTTAGGCTTCACCGCGATACGGTGCAATCACGGTGAGTCACTGGAATTTGGCTGAAACTATATTCCATGGAGAAGTACAAAAATGCACTTTGATGCGACGTGGTGGAATCACGTTGAGTAACTGGAAATTGAAGAGTGCAAACTTGCACTCTTGCGGGACGAGATGCCAATCGCGGAGCCTCACTAGAAAGTGACAATTGCAAAATAACCCCTAAGTGCGATGCGAAGCTTATTGTGGTGACACACTAGAAAAGGAAAAACGTGAAATTGGCCATCACCGTGATGAGGCTTTATCGTGTTGGGCTACTATTTTGCACTAAAAGTGCCATAATATCTCACCCGAGTATCAGATTTAGGAAAAATTGGTATCGTTGGGAAGCTAATTCAAATTCCTACAATTTGGTGGGTCTTGACCTAAAAAATTATCAGTAGAATAAAAGATAAGCTTATTTGAATTTGACTAAAGCAACATTTTTCCCGAAAACTCAATCGATAAGGAATATTTTGGTTTGCCTAATAGCTAGGAGTTATTTGAGGCCTTGATATACATTAAACTCACTCATAAAACTACCAAGGAACTACAATATATTTTACATGAGCTTAAAATATGGCTCTAACATAGGTTTGGATTTTTGGGGTATTACAATATCTCCCCCTTGGGAACATTCGCCCTCGAATAATGATGGTTAAGCTGAGAGTACTAAAGAATCTAGGATCATATACTGAACATCCATGAATGGGAACATAAGAGCATAACTGGGTCTAAAACATGATACACGAACTGAATATCATGAACTAAACTGATCTCCTTGAATACATGAGAGAGGTTATAAGGCTGGGATTGGAATGAGAGAGTCAACTTATGAGTACCCATTACTTTAAGATGGATTTTGTTACGTGAAGAGAAGATGAAAGATGTAGGACATAAAAGCTCGGGAGACTATAGTAAATCTCACCTTAGGATATTATGTCCCCCGAAGGATACTGACTTGATTGAAATACTTAAGAAAGGTTGAGATGATGCACGGGGCACTTACAAACTGAATCATGACTGAATATGTGGAATCTGAAACTGATGAATGGCCTGAACTAAATATATGACTTACATGGTCGTGAAGGAACCTCCTCATAAATAGGAGAGATGAAAACTATAGGAACTTGTCTGCCTGATTGCTAAACCGAATTACTGGCTATCCAAACTATCTCATACTGAAAGCTTATGCTTAAATAGAGTATTTATTTGACTCTCTTTCTAATAAGTTCTAATGAATCCAGGGAGCAAAGAATCTTGGTCATGGTCTGAATAATACATCTGGATAAGAAATAACAACATGGGTAAAATTCTGTAATATAGAACACAAGCCTACGAAACATCAGCTAGGATAGAGTTACTAAGCCTTATGCACTGCAACTACTAACTTACAGTCTTAGCCACACTTCAAAACCACTCTCTCAACTATACTTTATACTCCAACACCTTACTTAACTTGAGGCTACTAAAAATATTCACATGGGCATGATAACTCTTCCCACTGAGGTCTAAGCCGGACTGAATTCTCCCATTGTGTTCAAGCCTACTCGAATCAATAAGATGCACCCATAACACTGTAATACTAGTATGAGTCATGAATTGAATACACTATATTTTCATAACTTCCCATCTCCTTAATAATTCTGATTACCTCTTTAATAACTAAGTATAACCTCTTACTAGCCATTCACTAACACGTAATGCATTTATCCACTTACACACCAACATGACCTTCAAGCCAATCTTCATAACTTCCGCATCATGTAAAACAAGCATGCAACAATCCTTCCTTAACATGAAACATTTACTTTCTCACATCTAAACAAATTACTCATCATCACCATCAATTCATAAAGGAAGGTCACTGAAAAGTTAGAACATGAGATCCTGAATCATTGAAGAAATACCATGCATAACTTGGACACTGAATTATGGCCTGAGAAATAAAGTATAAATGGCATGAATTCCTTAAGGAGGTCTAAAATAAGGACATACATGACACAAATCTAAATTTCATTAATCATTAAGAGTGTATCATGAGACATAAAAACTGAGCATACTGTAAAATATGAATACCGAGTCATGAACTACATGACCTGAGTTTGGAGTTTCTGAATTCATGGAACATGATTCGTACTGCTGGGTGAACTGGAACTCCTCATACTTGTAACTTGGAGAGTACCTAATTTTCTATAAAGTGCACAAACATGAGCTATGATCATAGAGCTGACATGTAAGGCATGAGTAGATATCGTGATAACTAAAGACTTTGTATTGGGATCAGAATGGGTTGGACATCTTCCTCCTCTACTGATGTTCTATAATACGCTGGTATTACTACTAGAATTTGAGACCCTATCTTGGTTACTTGTTCTGTTACTCCCCCTTAGCTTAAAGCTATTATTCTAAGTATGGGGACCACTTAATTAATATCTCTAAATTGAACTGCCACCACCTTACTCTAGAATCTGGGGTATAATAATATGCAGAATTGGTAAGCTCACCCTAAATACTACACTTGATAATGTAAAACCAGTGCTAGTACTTCCTTATAAGATGCAACTCTTGGATTTCTATAGTCCCAACAATCATCACGTAACAACTTAAAATTGGATAACTTAAAATCTTTAGATCCTCTTTCTATTAGCTCAACCTCAATCATTCAAACTTAGATTCTAACACTTAACATGAATATCACCAAACCTTCAAGTAACCATACTACTTTCATCATAGCCTACAATTATCACTTCTCTAAACTTATATTTCCCCACATCATGAGAATTATCACTACACCAACATCAATAACATATAATTTTGAATCACCAAACTTAAATTCTTGTGTGCACGGTTTCAAGCCTACTGATTCACATTTCATACAACTAGCCCCATAGAATATAAAATCTGCTTAAATTCAGATAACATTGTCCCAACACTACTACTGCTACTAAACTTATGGTTTTATGCTTCTAATTCTAGAACATATGCTGTCATAGGATTTTGAAAAGGAATATGAAAACACGTCTAACTCCTAAGCACTGAGGTACTACCCATCCATTCAATGGCCAGTTCATTCGATAATTGAAAGCATATAACTTTATTTTTGAAATCATCTGAAGTGATTTTCAGGGATACTAAAACCGAGCCATTTCTATATACCTGTCTAGCTGGGATAGATTTACCCACTGAGGTAGACACTGAGAAGGGCTCCGCTAATATTTTGGGTTTGACATCGAAGTTAACGTCTATATAGGGGTTACAAAAGGAAGTGAAACCTCAAGATTTAACCAAGCATAAACATCAATATAAAAGACTTGTAACGTACCCATAACTATATTAGGAGAACTTTCCTGATCCTATCAACTAAAGGTCATAAAGTCTATTCTGACGTTGACCATGGGTTGTACTAGAAGTAGCGCTTGCTGAGTTGAGTGACTGAATAGAATTAAAGGATGATTGTGCTGACTCCGCAGACCAGCCTTAGGATATTCTCTTACTTTGTGTCCTGACTTGGCACATCCAAAACACACATTACTGTCGGCTCTACACACACCCTTATGATTCTTACCACATTCTCCTAAAGCAGATTAGTACGAACACCTTTTCCATAACCTTGTGACTTAGAGTCTGGTGCTCTATCTCGACTATTATTCTTAAACTTAGGCACTAGCGCACTGGTTAAAGGTAGAGCTGGGGATGAGAATTTTTGATGGAATTGGGAGCGGTTACTACCCCTTGACCTAGGCTTAAAACTACTTGTTCTGGCCCTCTTATTCTTTCTCTCTTTCTTCCTATACTTCCCCCTCTCACTCAGCTGATCATGAATCAAATGACTAGATAGGACAACAATCTGTAGATTATTCTAAGTAACTACTAAATAAGATAAGGTAGTGAAAGCATCTCTAAATTTGGCATGAGAGACTGGCTCATTTAGGGGATTTTCCTGAACAGGCGGTGCGAGCTGATTCCCATTTCTTCTTTCGTTGTTCCTTCTGGGAGGCATTTTCTATACACGGAAGGATGGATAAGTTAGAAAGAGATTTTAAATAGATCTCATGCTCTATCACACGACATGAACACTGAAAGAAGGGAAACTTTTCTTAAAATGCCTCATAAAAATTGTCCATAAGTGTGGCACGCTTCACACCCATGCACCAGACTCTACTTGATATGGATTTCAGACTTCCTAAGATACTTTAAAACCATAGGCTCTAATACCAAGTTTGGAATGCCCCAAGAGTACACCTTGGGTGCCACACGGTGCTTACAGTCTCGAGGGACCGCAAGCTAACCCATGAGCTGGTACCTGTTGTGAGCACAAAGTAAAACTGATAACCATATAAAATATGCAGAATTTAACTAAGGAAATGCCATAAGTTTGTAAGTAATAAATCTGATAAAATTTGTTACCAAAACTGATATTACTGATAGAACATCTGACAATGACAATTGAAATCTGAGAACTGACTAACTATTTAAAACTGATAAATTAAGATAAACTGACTGACTATCTAAAATGTCCGAAAGCCTCTAAACTGACTGAATATGAGTTGATGGGACAGGCCCCAACTAACTCTTACTAACTGCAGAACTGAAAGCATGAAAATAAAATAGTCTGTTCTCAAAATATAAGGGCTCACCACTACTATGGTTGATAGTTAGAAAAGTCTAAGCACAACCCGAGAACTGGACGTCCGAACCTATGATATGATATATCATAGCACAAAAAAAGAGTATGCGATCAGTACTTTGAATCTACGGGTATGCTAAATGGGGTAGGATGATATGTATGGTTTCATGAACGAGAATAATAATTGCCTGAATATATATATCATGGAGTACTTAATAGAGTACATGAAATCTGTAGATACTAAGGATGCATGAAATCTATAAATACTAAGGATGCATGAAATTGTAAATACTACGGATGCATGAAATCTATAAATACCGAGGATGCATGACCAAGAATATAACATGTTCTGAAGATAATTTGTAAGTACTGAAAGTACTGAAATCTAATAACTGAATCACTGATATCTGTATTCTATGGTCAAGCAAATAAAGCGGAATTACTAAAATGATTATTGAACTGAGATCGTGGGAGGTATCATCTAACCGACATGTCCTAATCTGAGCTAATTAGGGTCCAACCTATAACCGCAGTTGGAAAGGAGTTAGCGCCATCCCTCGGGTACTAACAATGGCAATGTGGATCCACTAAGCTACTGAAGAACTAGGGTATCAATCCTACACTGACGGTTGATCCCTAGGCTGAGTCAAGCCTAATCTGACAGGTGACCTCTGGGAGGATTGTCAAGCCTAAACTGACATGTGACCCCTGGGAGGAAGTCAAGCCTAAACTGAGGGGTGACCCCCCATTCTACACTGGCTACATAGTTATGGAATGCAGGGACTTCTACTAACGACTCTGCCTATCTGACGGGAAATCCACCATCCCTGCACTCGCTCAGTGCTAAATCCTATTCCCAACTAAACTGACTCGGAATACTGAATTATTCTAAGTTTAACTAATTTTGATGACTGACTGAACTGATAATGTTCATAACATATTCTGAAACTATTCTGAAGTTACTGAGACTAGGTAAACAACTAAGTTTTTGGGTATTCATAACCCCAGGATTCAATAACAATAATATTAAAATAGTACTAAACTTGGAGGACATAACATGAAAACATTTATCAAAAATTAATTCTTGTAGGCATTTAATCAAACACTTGATATGCATGGTTTAGGCTAAACATGGGATTAATTTAAACTTGGAGAAATAGCATAATTTCAACATCAATAACGCTTAATCATAATTTAATTAAACTAGTAATAACACTAAAAGGTATGGGGTTTGATAACAACAACAACTTCAAGTAAGAATAGTGTAGAATTACGATTCATGGACTTTTCTAGTTAAAATCATAATAACTTGTAAAGATTATATATTTGTTTATAAAATTGGATACTTGGGCTCCATAGGTGAAAGAAGAATGCTGGGGTTTTCTATTTGAAAGAGAATGCTCTTGATTTGAGAGGAATTGCATAAAATAATGACTAAGTAGGCTTTAGGGCATTAATTTCGTCTTTTGGCCTGATTAGGGTCATGGAAAAAGACCCAACTGCCCCTGTAATAATTAAAAATTTTCGTCACTGGAATCTTATTTTTGGGTTTCACCGTGACGCAGTGCCATTGTGGTGAGCCACTGGAATTTGGCTGAAATTGTATTCCACATAAAAGTGAGAAAATGCACTTTGACGCGACGCGATGGAATTGCATTGCGTCACTGGAAATTGATAAGTGTGAACTAGCACTCTGGCGCGATGCGATGCTAATCGCGGTGACACACTGGAAAAGGACAAACGTGAAATTGGTCATCACCGTGATGCAGTCTTATCACGTTGGGCTATTGTTTTGCACTAAAAGGTCCATAACTTCTTCACCCGAGTATCAGATTTAGGCAAAATTGTTATCGTTGGAAAGCTAATTGAATTTCCTTCAATTTGGTAGGTATTAAGCTAGAACATTCTCAGTAGAATAAAAGAGAAGCTCGTTTGAAGTTGACTAAAGCAACATTCTTCCCGAAAACTCAACTGGTAAGGAATATGTTGGTTATCCTAATAGCTGGGAGTTATTTGAGGCCTTAATATACATCAAACTCACTCATAAACCTACCAAAGAACTACAACATACTTTACATGAGCTTGAAACATGGCTCAAACGTAGGTTTGTATTTTTGGGGTATTACAAAAATCGAATACAAAGAAGGACCTTCCAAGTTAGAATTTTTAACTCGGACCAAATGATAGAGACACTATTTGGAGATTAATCTCTGAGCTCTAAAATAAGAAATAAAGCTTCCCCTAGGAGATAGGGAAACACCCTCCCACTCAATAACCGGTTCACCAGGGAACCTAAATACAAGCTAATGGGTCCAACTATCTAAGGACGCATAACAAGTGTGTAACCAATCCATACCCATAATAACATCAAAATCCACCATATCCAGTTCAAACAAATCTACCGAAGTCTACCTACTACCAACATATACCACACCTACTATAGAATTTCTTAGCAATAACCTAGTCACCTATCGTCGTAGAAATAGTAAAAGGATCCAAAATAACCTTGGGATCAAAAGAAAAATACACAGCCACAAATGGGGTCATACAAGAGAGAGTGGACCCCTGATCAACCAAGCAATACACGTCACGAGAAAAGAGTTCTAACGTACCAGTCATGAAATTAGGTGATCCCTTAAACTACTGTCAAGATGTAAGAACATATAACCTATTTCAACCACCGTCGGCACCAGAAGCAAGAGCAGACATTGAAGCAGAACCACTAGGTGCAAGAGCGAAAGCTGAAGCAACCAGAGCTTTGACCGCACCCGAAACACCCTTACAAATTGGATAGTTTCTGAGTATATGGCCTGGATGACCATATTTAAAATACCTGTCCCTTCTATCATCACAAAATACCCAATGACGACCATAGAACCAATAAGGAAGGCATGAAGAAGCCGACTGTGCCATGCTTTCTTGAGATTGGGCACCCGTGCCTGAAAATTATCACCACCCTATGACTCCTATCACTCGAAGGGTTCGAGTAAGGAGCATTAGCAGAATAAAAGGAACCTAACCCCCACTTCTTCTTTAGAAACTTACCACTATCCTGACTACCTTTTTGTTGCCCACTACCTTGTTTAGAAGACCTGGACTTCTTACTCTGCCTTTCCCTAAATTTAGCCTGCTTTCTCTTTTTTTCTCCACCTGTTGCATATTAATCATCAACCCATACATATTCATATCCTTGATCAGCAACGCAGTCTTTCTTTCAAGGATAAAATCCTGAGACAGTCCAGAAGCGAACTCTCTTATCCTCGCCCTTATATCGAACACCAATTTTGGATCGTACCTTAAAAGCTGATGAAATTTCAAAGCATATTCCTTGACAGATATTTTCCCTTGTCTTAGATTGACAAATTCCTCTTCCTTTACTTCTCTTAGCTCTTGAGGAAAGAAGCGATCCAAAAAAGTATTTGAGCAAGTCTCTCATAAGCACAACTCCTCAACATCACCTCTATCCCTATCCCACTCCTTGTACCACTGGTACATAATATTCTTGAGTTGATAAGCTATAAAATTCACCTCTTTCATGTTCGTAGCCTGCATCAACCTGAATATCTTCTCTATTTTATCCAAGAAACCCTATGGATCCTCCTCTACCTTTACAGCAGTAAAAACAGAAGGATCCATCTTCATAAACTGACCAACCCTTGTGGGTTCAGCATATAAAATACTAAATACATACCGCTAAAAGCAACCAACTGAGCAATAGTATAAATCGATTGATGAAATTCCACATTCGTCACCTTACCCTGAAGAGGACTAGTAGCAATTGGTGGAACTCTAGAAATATCAGGGACTAGACCTAGTATAGATCCCTTGTATCCCTTCCACATTTTCCCCAGATGGGACAAAAGAGTTTCCCTGTGTTCCAGATCATCGAGGCATGATCTGAAAAATGAACAAACAAGGATTAGAGAAGATTCAAGGACTTAGAATCCAAACTTGAGAATAGAATACAAAGAAAGTAAAACATTCCTAAATGCCTTGTAGCCTCTCCCTTATGAGTGTGGCACGCTACATACCCTGAAAAGAGACTCTACTAGACACGGCTTTGTGGATTTCCAATTGACCATGAACCTAAATATCTGATACCAAATTGACATAACCCGACCAGGGGCCTTGTCAAATCATCATCTCAAGTCCAACCAGGACCGAAGACCACCCCTGATACCCAGCCCAACCATCCAACATATGTCCTTAGTTAGATGAATTCCAAACGTATAACAAGATAGCATGTAATAGCACTAATCTAGACTCTGGGATAGGTCTATGACCGAGATAGACCCAAACAAGCCCAACCATTCCAAATCCAACCAACAGCCATAACCAACCAAAACCATACGACAAAACCAAAACAATAACCAAACCAAGTTCCATAACATAATATGAAAGGATGGAACAGTGAGAAATTTAGTCCAACAGTATTAGCCTTAATACCAGTGCCAATACTAAGGCTGATACCAATACCAATCCCGCCCATACTGACCCATAGTAGTTCATCAAAATCCTCTAATCAAAAGAAAACCAATAATCAGTTGGGACATGCACCCAATTATAGCCAAAACTAATATCCATAACTAAACCAAAGTGTGTAAAAACATTCATGAACATGAAATTAAGCCTTCTAAAAAGATGGAATCTCACCACTTTAATCCCAAAAACTAATCCTAAAATTTGATCACTATGTAGGAGAAGTAGAATGGGTTCCTACATTACGTGGGGACACAACCACTCAAAGACGGGTTAGCAGGTGAACTCTAGCATGAACTCAGGATAAGGATAAAATAATGTTATCCAGTATAACTAAGTAAACCAACCATATGCATACAAACCATAAATATATATATATATAACCATGCCACGAAAGAGAACCAAGTTTAGCATGCATTTAAACCATTAACCTGGGTATGTGTATCTTAACCATCCTAAAATTACCCACCGGCTATATGGATCCAGTGTAACCCCCTGAACGGGCCCCGATGTATATATCCACACGAACTGAAAATACTATAAGAGTAAGGGATTCCCAAGTACCCTTTGCTCTCCATAATACATATATATAGTGTACTTAGAGGACTTCCGTGAACCTCATAGTATCATATATGGTCGCGATGAACAACCCCTCATGCCGATAAATATGAGTTTCTATTGTTTGTTCATTGAACTCCCACCTTCATGGTTAGTTCTCACACCCCACCATTATTGCCTAATTAAAACAATTTCCATCTAACCAATACATTATCCCATTTATTATTAACCAAGGCTATTAATAGTGGTATCGTCATACCGACTATAAATTTCAAGTATTGTCCTTGGCCAAACCTTAAGAGGTTAAGGGATTCCCGTGTACCCATTTACTGAGTTAACTTGGGGAAGTCCTGTGTACCCCACAAGTGTTCCATTATTATGTTTGCTTTGGTAAGTCCCATGTACTCTCATGTTTACTTGGGGTATTTCATGGTACTTGACAAGAAGTTCTATTAACCATAACCATGACCACCAAACCATTCCATTTAACCATTCCAAACTATTTATACCATTTAGGGTTCCATTACCAAACCATACCATGCAATAGTTCCATTAAAATGTCCAACAATATAGTAAAAGCATTCTCATAGGTATTTTATCAAACATATTGGGGCAAAGTATTTTCAAAACCAAAATCAAATACAAATTAACCATTCCCATGTAACCAAGTATCCAACCTACCATTAAAACATGTAAATATATAATTAAAACATAGGAAAACCATAACTAAGACATTATAACAAAACCCCTAATATATATATTTGAAAACCCAAAACCATATAACAATTATGCCATGAAAACAATTTACAAACTATGACTTTAGTTGGAACTAACAATGAGGGAAGGTGTACATGTCTTAAATTAAGTAGATAATGGAGAGAAACTACCAGCGCAAGCCCTAAATTTATCAACTTAATAAAACCCTAGCCTTTCTTTATCCAAAAGCATTTCAGAGGATTAGAGAGTGTTTTTATAAGTGTTAATGATTAGAATAATAGGGAAAATAACCTCCTAAGTGTGTTAAAAGTCATGGGGCCTCAATAGTTTAAGTGAGAAAATCTACAGATTGCCCTCACTTAGACTGCATAAAATTCCCATCAGGGGGTACAACTAACCATACTAGTGGCACCCTCCAATACGAATGGTACCCAACACTCGTACCCTAGGCCTCTCTATTGGATCCAACACTATCCAAGGTACGACTTACCCAGACCAAGTTGTACCCAAAGCATGCGACTCGTACCCCTGGCAGAATAAAATCAAAGAGGATTAAACACTATCTACCATGCGATTCCATGGTATGAGTCATACCCTAGCTTATGACTCATAGTGATCCACTCGTACTCAGATCCAAGTTAAGCTACTAAGTCTAAGATTAAGTAAAGGAAAAACCCCAAACCAAACAACCTGTATCCACCAATATGACCCGTATCCACCAAGTTGCATCCATTCTAGAAACCAATCCAACCCATCAACCAACACTGGTCAGCATAGGATCAACCCATATAAATTGTATCCCAACATACGACTAGTACCCCTTAGTAGTATCTTGCCCAGAAACCAAAAATCCAAGAAATTTTCTAATGGTCAAAAACCCAGGGTGCTATAAAATACAAGCCTAGTGTTCATTTCAAATTGGTTACAACCCAAATGCATTCAAGCTCTATTACTTTTTACAGATCAACAAATTACCCCATTTATTTTTCTACACTACCCGACTAATTTAGTGAGTTCCAGAGATAGTTCTTACCTATTCCTTGTGGGTTTGACCCAAACCTAGTTGGGTTACTGTATTTGAAATTGACCACTTCATACTTCCCGAAGGTATAGTTTTGGGTGACATCAACTGCTAACAATATCACTATCAAAGCATAAGAAGGGTCAATGAACTAGAACATGAACGTTTGATATAAGAGGGATACTCTAAAATTTTGACTTAAGGATATTTCATGAATTTTAGAATGTAGCTAAGGAATATGGAGTAAAATGTAATTGGAATAACCTTTTTTAATAGATTTAATTTGATAGCATACATAACGTAGTGTGATCTCACTAGTCATTAATGATGTATCATGACTACCTTGAGCTAAGCATACAATAAAACTTGAGTACATAAGCCATGAGTTGCATGACTTGAGATTGGAATTCATAAAATGGAATATGATTTGTACTACTGACTGAAATACACTTATTATACTAGAAACTGGAAGTGGACATAATTCTGAGCTGACTAGTAAGATATGAGTAGAGTTTCGTAATAACTAATGTACAAAAAAATTGTACTGAGATAAGAATAGGTTGGGTATCTTTCTTCCTTAGTGTTGTTCTAGAACTAACTAGTATCACTACTATAATCTAAAAACCTAACAAGGTACCTGGTTCTATCATCTCCCCCTTAGATTAAATCCATCATTCTAAGTTTGTAGAACCCTTCAATAAACTATAAATTGAGCTGCAGTCATTTACTCTAGAGTTTGGGATATCAAAATATGCATAAGTACTAAACTCCCTCTGAAAGACTAGATCTAAAAGTGTAAAATGCACTGCCAGTAATTTCTTCTGAAATACAACTCTTAGTTTCTTATAGCTAGACAACACCCAAGCACACATGTAAGTGTTCGTGGTCTACCAAGTAGTAAAGTGGTCGTCAAGAAAGCTGAGTTGTCGATCCCACAGGGACTTAGTGTAACAATGATTCAATTCTAGTTCACAATTTAGATTCAATTGGTGCAAAAGTAACCAAAAAGAGTTTATAATTTGTAAACTAAAGTAAAGGAAATAATGCGTAAAATAAAGTACTTGAAACAATCAATGGAGTAGAGCCCATGGTTAAAGCACTTCAAACAATCATATTATGTTATTGAACTTCATTTGTTAACTTGCTTATCTTTGTTGTTGATTCGTATGGTTTATTGCATGATCATGGTCTCCCGACCTCTAATCTTTTACCTAATATGAATATTACAACTACATCATTAAGTGGGAATGTAATAATCCAATTAAGTGTTTTAAAGATATCATCCTATGTTTGAATCAAGTAAGGCATCTAAGTACATCCCTGTCCTAGACACTAATTTGAATTCCTTATTTTATAAAGAAATACAAACTATACTTTATTTATTTCCATGTTCTATCCCCCAATTCCCTCACCCGAGATCATAAGGATGACAATAGATCTATTTTCCGGGTGATCAATCCATTAAATAGTTAAATAAATAAAAAACAAACAACCAATAATGATAAGCAAATCAAACAAACTTAATTCAAAACAATCGTACTCATGTTCTTGGTTTTAACCTCGGAAAGGGAGTTTTTAGCCACTCATAGCCATAATCAACATCAAATTAATTGTTTGAATGACTAAAACCATAAATTAAGCTAAATTAAAGAAATAAAAAGCTAAAAGAAGTTGTGGTAACCTCCAATGTTATTCCAATCGATCTAGGGGTTCCAAGATGTCCAAAACATGTTTTAAGATGTTACATTTATGGTAGACAAGTTATAAACTAACTTGGATTAGGTTTACATACTATTATACTTCATCTGGGAAAAACTATCAATTCTTTCTGTTAGATTGATTATCCACAATTCAAACTTAGATTCTAACACTTAACATGGATATCCCTAAAACTTTTAATAAACTATACTAACTTACTACTACTGGATAGGAATCATGAAGCACTAGTCCACTCAGAATTTTAAGAACACACTTAACCTTAAAAAACTTCTCTATCATTTTGGTCACTACCTAATCCCGATCCTGGCTAAAACTTTAACATACTCTAAGTCCCCTTAACTGTTAAATCTCTCTCAAAGTTCTTTCATACAATCTACACAACACCTAGTTGGCTTTATGGATATATAATCTACTAAATCAAGATAAACACTATCCCCATTCTACTATTACTACATTTTTAATCTCATGAGTCTAACTCTGGTTAATGTTACTATAAGATTCTGACAAGGGATCTGAGGGCACATCTGACTTTGGATCAGTGCACGATATTCATAAACAAGAATGAACTCTTTCAAAGTTTGGAACTTAAAGGCACTGATGGGATCTTTTAATCCCATGTACACTCTCATAACTATCTGTAGGGACTATTTGAGAAAACTTTATCCGTAGAAATTTAAGCTTGACTATTTATATTACCTCAAAAACAAGGCATAGTCAGTAGGAATAGAGAAAAACTAGAATTTGTATAATTTTCTTAGAGAAGATCTCTACTGCATGATCTAAGATACAAAATAAGGGATATATTTCCTAAATTCCCTATAGCCTCTCAAAGAAAAGTACAGACATCTCCATTCTATTTCACAAGACTCTACTAGACACAGCTTCATAGACACCCTAAGACACTTGAACCTTATGCGCTGGTACCAAATTTTTCAAGACTTGAGACTATACCCTAGTTATTACATGGTTCTTAGAACCACAAGTGATCCCAAGCTAACCCATGGTACTAGTATAATGCTTGAGCAACTGATTGAAAAATATATAAAAGCTAAATTAACTGAGCAGAAGCATAATCATGAGATAAGCTATTTCAATGCATTACTTTGAAAAGTTTGCAACACTTTAATCCAAAATAAAGAACTAAAACTATATATAATAACTCTAAATGACTATCTATGAAGCCTCTACTAGTATTGACTATAGCTTGCCAACCCCAACTATCCCTAATTAGTACATACGAATAATAAAATAAAATAATAAAATTACAAATGACTTGAGTCCTCAAAATAATAAACTCATCACCTACTAGTTGAGTGCTATGATCTACCTGACTATGATCTACATAGTAAGCACCTGAATCTATATCACATGAAAAATATAGACAGAAGAGGTATGCTATTAACACTTTTGAATATATTGAGTATGTGAGATATGCACTAGTCATGAAAACACTTAATTCATGCTTAAACTAAGGACATTAGTCATTTTCTAAAGTATACATTTAAAATATTTTTGTACGTAAAAGTTATGAGGCGTAGTGAATTCTCTAAATTATGAGCTAAAATATTCTGTAAATTGGGAAGCGCTAGTATCATAACTATTATATTTAATCTCAAGTTATTGCTGAATATACTATAAAATTGTACTGAATGCTAACTGAAAATAAAGAGATAAACTTGAGTATAAACTAAATACATGGAGCTGAACTGTAGTACAATGAACTTATATAAAATTCATATATATTGAGTTACAGTGATAGCCTAAAAATTCATAGTATAAAATGAAAGTAAAACTTAACTGAGGGTCATGTATAAATACTGGGTTTGAAACTATGCGATGTGAACTCATTCAATGACCAAGTTAATAAACATATAACTGATCAATAGTGTACTGAATAAACTGATTACAAAGTCATGCAATAACTGAGTTTAATGTGGGGGATACTATTAACCTACATATAACCAAGTGAGCTAAACATGGATTTCAATGTATAAACCCCATGAAAAAAGGCCCAATATACCTTGCTAGGGTATAAAGGTTGATCTGATATGGTACCACTAAACTGATATCCAAAAGTACTAAGGTGTCAAAACTTGTATGATAGATGACCCTTTAGAACCTATGGTAGCCAATAATTCTAGGACATAAGGACTCTAAAGAATGCAAGTAATAATGGCAATGTAATACTCAAAAGAAAAATGGGAAATTTTATAGAATAAGTCCAAAATCATGAATTTATCAACATACCGAGTGTTCATAATTCTATGTATTTAAAGATACTAAATTTTATGGGAAAACATGATATGTCAACTAATATAGACTAAAATCCACCAAGTTATGTAGAATTCACTCTGAAAAAAAGTTGAAATTTATAAAATATGCATAATCCATCACATATTAAAATAACCGAGTTAAGGCCATGAAAATCATGCATAATAACTTTGAATGATAACTTTAATAATAAAATAACATGATAGAATTAAATTTTCAAGAATTTAAAATAATTAGGTATTAACCCTAGATCTTGAGTTCATAGAAATCAGAACTGAAATTCATATTTTAAGACTAGGTTTTGGGCATAAGGGTGAAAGGAGTCCCTTATTGAATACCCACATACCTAGACTAATGAAACCTTGGAATGAAGCCTTAAAAATCTAGCTTTGAGAAAAACCCTAGGCTTAGGATTTCTTTAGAGTTGAATCACTTGATTTCTGACTTAGAATGAGTTTGGAGAAAATAATGAGGGATTTGGGTGATTAAATATATTTATACCTCTTGTAACAGGGGAAATGACATAATTTTGGTATTAAAAGAGTGGTAAAAGACCAAACAACCCTTTTAAAATTGTCTGAAAGTTATTGGTATCAGTCCTGATGTCTTTGGTGATGATCAGAAGGGTCTGGGGATGAGTCATTACCTAAGTCATTATCTGGGTCTCATTTTTCACTTCCCTCTGCAGTCTCTGTGAGTCACCCTATGACTCTTAGGGTCTAACGATGACTTGTAGTGTCTCCCGACGAGTCATTGTCACTGACAACTTTGACAAGGCTTTAGTAAAATGACCAAAACTTTTTACTATAATATCATATTAAGGAAAAATTAAATATGTTGGAAAGATAATTCAATTATCTATCATTTGGTGGTTATTGAAATAAAAAAAATTAGAATATATGAGTTATACTTATTTGAAGTAGACTATAGCAAGATACTTTACAAGAAATCGATCAATAAGGGAAGTTTTGACTTGGCGATGGGCTAGAAGTTACTTATGGCCTTAATACATGTATAAATCACTACTATATCACCAAAACATAATGTTTTATTAGATATTTAATTGGAGTAGTATTCTAATCTTTGCTCGAATTTTTGGGGTATTACAAACAACCCAACATTGCGTGGAAAACACTAGTTGTGTACTATGTGATGATGGAGCCGAGAACATCTAGAATTTGTTTTTCAGGTGACCGTACTCAACTAAGGTGTGACAAAAGATATTATCTATAATATATTAAAAGTGTGAAGAACCTTAGAAAAGTGCTTCGAACTCTTTGCCCTCCATTAAAAGTTTCTTCTTTAGACAAAATCGTCTTTTTACTATTTTTTAAAATTATTATTTAATTATATTTATAATATTATCTCCTAAAATATATGGGATCAGGATTTTAAAATATATGATAATACTTAACAAACATTACCTTATTTTTTGGCAGAAGAAAAACGTAGGAGTATATTTGGCAAACTTAAAAAGTTGCCATTACTTTTAACAAACTAAAACACTATGGTAACAATTATACATCCAGTAGAGTCCTGTGTTACTTTTGAAAAATAAAAATTATTAACTTTTTTATTATATTAACTAGACTTCCTAAAATATATGAGACTCTAAAATATATGGTAGTAAAATTAATTAATATTTTTTTTTCTACTGTTCTATTAGAAAAATACTCCTAAAATAGGATTCTATTAAGAAAATACTTCTATATTGAGATGTACATTAAACGAGAGAACAATCCGATTTTCCTATTAGGAGAATATGATTGATACTCATCTAATTTGATTTGATTGTATGTCTAGATGGTGGATGATTGATTTTCTAACCCTCAACTTCTTCACTGTTTTTGTCAGTATAGTAGAATTCAACATATGTGTATTTATATATCTTCTTTGTTTTCATTCAAAATCATTCTTTAGGGTCAAAAATTTTGCTCAGACAAAAGTTAGTTGGATCAAAATCGAAATTTTGTGATCACTATTATATTTTTTTATTTATAGTTTACAGATCATAGATGGAAATATATTGTTTTGATATCTTTATTATCTTATTGTTTTATTTTAATTTACAGATGCTAGATTAATGTCGGTCGGCTTTGAATTATTTTTTTTAGGTAAAGGTTAGGTTTAATTGTATTATGATAATATCTCTATTAGTTTATTATTTGTGGTAGTTTGCAGTTCATAGATGAATCTCGATGGCTTTGAGAAATTTTGGTGTGTAAAATTTAAGTTTAATTGTATTATTTTGATATAACTTTTATCGTATTATTTTGTTGCAGTTTACCAGTGATAGATAAATATTGGTCGTCTTTGAGGAATTTTTTAATGTAAAGGTTAGGTTTAGTTGTATTAGTTTGATATCTCTATATCGTATTATTTTGTTATTGTTTACGGGTGGTAGATGAGTGTCGGATGACTTTGAGAAATTTTTTGTCTGTAAAGATTAGATTTAGTTGTATTATTTTGATGTCTCTATCATTGTATTATTTAGTTGCAATTTGCAGATAGTGGATGAATGTTGATCGACTTTTAAAAATATTTTTGGTAAAGATTATGTTTAATAAATAAATTCTCCATGTTTACATACTCAAAATATATTAAATTTAATTATTATATTCATCTTCATTATTTAAATAAATATCTTATTTAATGTAATGTTTGAACTCATTAAAATGAAGTACACATGCAAGACGCGTACACCTAAACTAGTATTGGCAAAGTATGCAGAGGCATGCTTGTTGATTGACAGAGGAAAAGAGTGGGGCTACTATTTATTGTAGAGGCAAACTACCAATTGCTAAAGTACGCAGAATTGCTCTAGCATTCGGCATATATCCATCTGGCAAGAGAGAAATCACATAATTTTTCAAGTTAAGAAGTTGTGAAGTGTTAGTGAAGAGAATAGTTTAGAAGGTTCATATTTGAGGCAAAACAAAGGAAAAGTTATTTGCATTCTTGCAAATGCTATATTGGTATCCTATATGAACAACTTGTTGGGGGTGTATGTTCTGGATTAGAGAATACAAGATAGAGTATGTGTTGCTATAGGGCAGTCCAGATCAATTCTTTTCCACGTTATCATTTGTACTTCATAATAAAATAAGTTTATTTACCATAAAGGACTACATCTTCTTATGTTGTAGTTTGTTGAGACTGTATTAAATTTTGGAATGATATGATTTAGTGATACTTGTGTTGGAAGTGTCTGCAACTTAAGTTGAGGTAGAAGATTTATTTTATTTGATGGAAAATTTATTGTAGTGAATGAAAGTGAAAGAAGGAAGCTTGAAATGATTGAGTGAATTTACCACAAGTAAATCATTCCATAAATAATAATTTAATATCAAATAAATTGATATCTTATTGATTGAATAGAGGATTAGTATATTTATAAGTCGATATCTGATAAATCAAATTGTTAATAATAATTATCTGTCTGATCTCTCTGATAAGCAACCTAAATGAGATGACATAAGGATGGCGATGAGGTAGGGCAGGTGCCAAATGAGGCAAATTTTAGGCTATCTTGGTGCAAGGTGGGTTGGAATATTCATTTTCTAAACTTATAGGAGGTGAGACGTGAGTCTACGCATGTTTAAACAAAAAATACAAATAAATTTAATTTCTAATACACTTTAAGTCAGAAAAAATTGAAGAAATCTATAAAAACTTTTCTCCATTGTTTGTAAAAAATATAACGCGATAAAAGACACTTAAAATTATGGTAAAAGTAGAGGATTTATATGAGGAACAAATGTTGCCTCTATGTATATTTGTATTTTCAATTGTTCAAAAGGTACTTGACTGTTGGGTTCATAAAAGAACTCTTCAGTTTACTAGAAGGGTCTTCAAATCGATTATGTGGCACTCTTTAGGAGCAACAACAATAATAAACCCAGTATATTTTCACATAGTGGGGGTTGGAAAAGGTAGAGTGTACGCAGTTCATACCACTACCTCTAAAGAAATAGAGAGGCTATTTCCGATAGACCCCCGGCTTAAGACAAAGCATAGTGTACAAAAACAACAAAAACATGGAACATGATAAAATAACATAGGTACGACATCCACAAAAATATTGTATATTGCCAAACAAAGGCCTCCTAACTATTGACTACGACTCATCCATACACCTTAGCCCTCTATCCTAGTGTTTTTCCTTAAAACCTTCCTATTCAGGGTCATGTCCTCAAACAGCTATAACTGTTCCATGTCACGTCTAATCACTTCTCTCTAGTATTTCTTCGGTCTACCCCTACCCCACTTGAAACCATCCAAGCCCAACCTCTCACACCTACGAACCGGGGCATCCGTGCCCCTCCTCATTATATGACCAAACCATCTCAACCTCACTTCCCGCATTTTATTCTCCACCGACATTACTCCCACCTTCTCTTGAATAATTTTATTTCTAACCCTATCAGCCCTTGTAAATCCACACATCCAATGCAATATCCTCATTTCTACCATCTTCAACTTTTGAATATGAGAATTCTACTAGGATCTTCCAAAAAATATTGAAGCAAAAAGTAAGATGGGCGCTTCCCTCTCTTTGTTAAATTCCAATTCTCATCCTTGTTAACACTGACTCAGAACGTAAAACCCCAATCCATAGTGCATTATCATTTAGTTTGTGAAACCGGTCTTGAAATAGGACAAAATAGTTGTTTTGATTTATCATTGGCACAAGTCTTAGCAGTGCTCCAATCCAATTATGTACGCGGGGTTTTCAAATGATTAGCACTAACGAATAACTAAATAAATAACCTTCAATAATCCCAAAACAATGACTACACATAGTATAATCCACTATGAGCACTATCTGAATTTATATTTTTAAAATTTTTACGTATCTTTTTCTCTTGTAAAAAAATTACAAAGTGTTTATTGCATTTATGCGAAACACGTCCCTTGGAATAATACATAAATGAGAAAACAAATGCAAGTAAATTGAAGATGAAACAATCAAAATTTTTCATTTTTCATAATGGTTCATTTTTAAAAGTTATCCCTATAGTATCATGAAGATCTCTAATTTCCTAGAAGCTTGAAGCTTGATAGAAAATGCTGGAAAAATAATGCCATACGAAGATTTCTGCATGAGTAATGCCTTCAAAGCTGCAACAATTTAACGAGACATTTCTAGAGGAGCAACTTCTTTTATGCCATATTGAAATGATGCATTCTCATGGTTCTTTCTCCAATGGATTGTCATCATAATTATCTATCTTCTCCTTCTCAAATAATGCAATTTATTTAATAGAAAAGAATAGAGATTATAAACCTCATAGATCTTTCTCCAAGTTATTTAAAAAAAATAATGAGAAAAATAAAGAGAAATTGATTTTGTGATTTTGTGACTTCGTTCTTTCTCCAGTTGTTCATACTAGCTACAGCAAGAGAGATGAAATTTACAGTCTTAGGGCAGAAAAAAGAAGAAAAAGAAGAAGTAAAAGATATGAGCAAAATCTATATATCTACACATAAACAAGATGATGTGACAGCCTAGAAAATCAAATACTATCTTTTTTATCTCCTTTTTTATGAAAAATATTTTCTCCCTTTAATTTAATCAGTCAATTCATCATATTATTTATTAAAAGGTTTATTCAAGAAGAAGAAACTCAATAATTTCTTTGTGTTACTGCAGTGATTGAGAATACACATTCATTCAAGAAATAAAAATGATATTCCATAGTCAACTTTACTTTCCTAAAATCGTTCATGTTCTGCTCTTTAGAGAAATGTTCTTCTTACAAACTTGTCAGAGGTAATTCTTCTTTTCTTTTTTTAAAGGTTTTCTTAATGTTGTGCCACCGTTTTACGAAATTTTTGATACTCAAACATGAAAAATATGTTAGTTCTACGGTACATTTATGTGGATATGATGTGTTTTTGTTAGTTTTCCAGGAAAATAAGTTTAAAAAGTAATATATGCAAAATGAATGAAAAATACTTCAAGTGTTGGCTGCCAAAACAAGGAACGACTCGTGTGTCAGACCTTGAGTCGTTCTAACACTAGAGCCAGAAGTCCTGAAAAATGAACTTGGAGGAGTAGGTGATGGCTGGATTGAAGGACTCGTTAGGTCAGATAACAGGTCAATATGACCCATTTTGAATAATTGTGCTAAGGAGAAACTGAAGGATGAAAAATTAATAGTGACAACGAGAGCACGTGATGAGTCATCATGACTGACAACGAGTCCTGTTGCAGTCGTTCTGAGTAATCGTTAGGAGAATACCTGAAAGTTAGCAAAATAGCTTCACTGAATATGAAAGACTTAACAATGGGTCGTCTCCTGAGATGTCACCTTCCAATAGGAAAGCACACATAACGAGCCGTTAGCACATACAATGAGCCACGAGGACACCTAACGGGTCGTTGCCACTGCCGAACTTGCAGGCTAATTTTGTTTAGGATAAGTTTTGATTCTCTAAATAGATTCCTTGTATTTTCTTTTAATGGTTTCGCATTATTACTCCTTTTGAGGCCTTAGAAACAAAAATATTAATTTGTTCTTTGGTTTTAAAGGATTAAATTCATCTAATAATTATTTATTCTTAAGTTTTCATTGAGGATTCAAGTTTTTGGATTTTCATCTAGTTAACCTCGTATTTTACAGTTATGAATTCATTTACAATCTCTAATTGTAATTCTTCAAGAATGAGTAGCTAAATCTCACAACCAGGATTGTGGGAATGATAAGTCGTCAATTTGACAACTTGCTAGCACCTTTTGAACTTAAATTATCATGCTTTTTCATTGACTTTATGTTAATCTCATACTTAATGCTAATTTGTGTTGGTAAAGGTTAGAAAGGGAATATAAGCAAGCTGTTCAAGTCAACAAGAGGTCAAATATGAAAGAAAAGAGCCCTAAAGATCACATAGGTGTGTCGGAAAGCCACTAATGGCCAAAACAACCCCATCTGCGCCCAATCTGCTCTAGATATGCTCTCCATCTGCTTTAGATCAGCTCAAGCAGATCAAGAGTAAGATAAAAATTTTGTAATATCTGGAAAATATGGAATTGGGGGTTAAGTGTGGGTTTTCAACTCATTTTCATTATCTTTGAACATTATTGAACTACTCTTGAGTGAAGAACACATTAAAGTGATTCCCAAGCGAAGTATTAGTGACCTTTCCATTGAAGATTTATTGAAAATTAAAGCTTGGATTTTTATTTTCCATGGATCAATTTAATGAAAAGTTTGATATATCTTTACTTTCTCTCTATATGAGTTGCTAATTCTTCATTTTGGGGGTATGCTTGAATAGGTTGTGATTAGTGCATAAGTGTTGTTTTTTATTTTCCGAATTATCTATTTGTTGTGGGTTTTACATTTACTCTATGTTTTAACTAAGAATTGGGGGTTACAAACCCCAATTACCTTTGAACGCATATCATCCTTGACAGAGGGGGTATGGGTGAGGAATAAACATAAGCAATAAATTAAATTATTTCATTTAATAGCATCTCTTGGACATAAGGATGTTAATTGAGGCAATAGATTAATGAAATATTTATGAGGTGCTCGTAAGAACCTCTTTGTTAAATTTGGTTTTTTATTGAAAAATTGACAGCAATAACTCTAAATCTAGACTACTCATGACCCCTAGCTGAATTTGGATAAATTGTCAACTACCCATGCATAAATTTATACCTAGAATGGTATAACCCAAATGTCTATTCCCAATTGATTACACTCTAAGCATTTTCAACCTCGAGATAGTATTATAAAAGCAAAGAAATTGTTAACTTTAAAAATACCCCCAAAACTCCCTCATTTTACATTTATGTTTGTTCTATATACATTACGGGTCACTTGCTAGTTGGCTTCTAACACTTTCAAGCCTTGAATTTTGTGTATTTACTCTCTGTGTTTCAACCTTAACTCCTTGTTGGGTAAAGTATATTGACAATGTCCGCTACACCTATTCAAGAGTTTATTTTGAGCGTTATAAAAAATGGCACTATTGCCGAAGAGTGAAATATAGTTTTCATTCTTGTAGTGTTTTTAGTTAGTTTGGGCTAGCTATAGTGTTTTATTTTACATTGTAGTTTTTGTTCTTTCTCAGGTGAGGATAATAGAATACACGATACATGATCCAACACGGTAATAATATCGATACTTTTGATAGGCATTTCAAGGATGTGGATCACCTTAGGGATGCATGCCAAACTAGTGCTATTCGTATTCCACCGACGACCAAAAATGGAGTATTTCATATTAATAGCGTGATGATTCATTTGTTTTAAAATAAAGGGTTATTTGGAGGTCAAGCATATGAGGATGCCAATCTACACTTGAAGAATTTCATTAATGTGTGCTCTCTATTTAATATAGCCCGCATATCTTAAGAATCAATTCATCTACATCTTTATTATTCTCATTGATGGGAGAAGTAGTCTTATGGTTGTAGTAATTACCCATGGGATATATCACTTCATAGGTTGATATCATGGAAGCATTCTTGGATAGGTACTTTTCTCCTTCTTGGATACTGTAACTAGGGGTTGAAAGCAGCAATTTTTGCCAACTTAATAGTGAACCATTATATGAGGCTTGGTAGTAATTAAACTATAAGATAATGCAATACCTAAATCATGAGGTCCCAGATAAAATACTTCTTCAAATTGTCTATAGGGCATCAGATCAATTGAAAAAGATGGTAGCTGATAATGCGACTGGAGGATCTATTGTCAAGCAATCTTATGGCGTGGTGGCCGCTTTGTTAATTTAAGTGACCAAGAAAAGTAGAGGTTGTCACATAAGAGATACCGAGGTGTCCACAGGGGATACCTCCACATCTTTTATAAGCCAAAAGCAAAGGAAAAGTAATAAGGAAAGAGATGAGAACATGGCTTAATTGATGATTCAAATTGATCTTCTTACCAAGCATATAATGGGATCTCCTTCTAAGGTGGTTAACACTGTTTCTTCTAAGAGTATTAAAGCTTATAATAATGACAAATAAGATTCTCTTGAGAAGGAAATTTGGTTCTTGTTCAACCAAATGGGGAGTTCTCGTCTGACCTATCAAAGGCAAGGTGGGAATCAAGGTTGGAAGAAAAGGGATCGCGATAGAGATTGGTATAATAGAAATTGTGATAGAGATCAGGATTAGAGAGATAAGTATAGAGACTATGACTAGTATGTACCTCCACATGATAGGTCCAAGGGTCAAGAGTTACGCTCTATTGACCTAGAGAAGTTCAAAACTAAAAATATAACTGCTCATATCTTAATGTGTGTTGGGAAAGATGAAAAGTGATTTCTCACAACTTAATCAACCAGTGATATCTCATTTTACCTCTATTAAGCAATTTGAAACTCAAGTGGGTCAAATCTCAGCTCATCTCAATGTAAGGCTAAATGGCGATTTCCTAGTGACATGATTACTAATCCTAAGAATGATGCTTACATCATGGAAATTGCTACGAGGAATGGCTGAACTCTTAGAAAGGATGTTGTGGATTTTGACAAAGCCCCCAATGAATGGGGAAGTGATGAACAAGAAAATAAAAATAAAAAGAGTCTAAAAATGTCTAATTACGGTTCCAAAGATCAATGAGTCAATTATTGAAGAGCAAAAGGTATTTCAAGAAAAGGGTGAAAGTGAGGAAGCTTCAAGTGGTTGAGAGTAATTCTCTAAAATCGGATAAAACTTTGGTTGTTCCTTTGTCGCAAATCAAAATTCCTCCCCTATTCATAAAAAATCTCAAGATGAAAAAGATGATACCAAGTTTACGAATGCTTCAAAATCGAATGAAAATTTGATTGTTTCTTTTTCTCAAATCTAATTCCTTCCTCATTCCCATAAAGGCTCAAGAAGAAGGAAGTTGATACCAAGATCAAGAAATTTCTTGCTAAATTTAGCAACCTATCGGTTAATATTCCATTCTTAGAATCTTTACAAGAGATAATCGGGTATGATAAATTCACGAAGGACTTGGTTACAAATAAATGAGTCATGGATATGAAAACAATAGAGGTAACCCATAATTACAGTACCATAATGTCGAGCACAAAGGTGGCAAAGAAGGAAGACCCAGGTGCATTCACTATTCCTTGCACTATTGGGCTGCACAAGTTTGGAAAAACATTGTGTGATCTTGGAGCAACCATTAATTTGATGACATTTGAAGTGTTTTGAAAGTTAGGTTTGGGTTTCCCCACACCAACCACAATGAGGATTTTAATGGCTGATCATTCTATTAAGAGGTCCGTGGGAGTGCTATGTGATATTTTTGTGAAAGTGTACCGATTTATATTTTTGATCGACTTTGTTATTCTTGATTGAGAGATAGATCACAAGGTCTCCATCATTCTTAGTAGGCCATTATTGGATACCAGATGGGCCTTGGTTGATGTTGAATATGGTGAAATAAAAGTTTGAGTGGATAATGAAGAGGTTTTCTTCAATTTGTGAAAGTCTATGAAAAATCTAAGGATTTGCAAGTTGTTTCGATGATTGATATGGTTGATGATGAGGTGACTAACACCATAAAGGTGTATCTTGTATATGACCCTTTGGTGTGTACATTAAAAAACTAGGGGAGTAAGGCTATTGGAGAAACGATGAGGTGGTTGATTTGATTACAAGTCTTGGCTCTTGTAATAAAAACCATTATGAGAGTAATACTTTGCCAACCGTTGGTGTGGTTTATCTATCACCTCAACAAATGGAAGCCTCATAATCTATGGTGAGAAAGTTCACTCATGCTTTTGGGTGTCCCATAGCAGACATAAAAGGAATTATTCCTAGACGTTGTTCAAATAAAGTTAAGATATTGAGTCGAGAGTTCCATATTAGTGATAATGTTCTCATTTTCAACTATAGATTAAAACGTTTTGTAAAAAAATTTAAAATCAAGCGGTCAAGTCCATTCATGGTCTCGAGTGTGTATTCAAATAGAAAAATTGAATTATAAGACCACGAGAAGAAGATGTTCATGGTGAATGTAAAAGGATTGATGCTTTAACACGTGGGTGGACTCGAAGAGACTATGATTGAATATCTTTGATTTAAGAATCCAATATGATGTTTAAATTAGGATGTAGGAAGGTAGGTTCAGAGGCCTGAAACTAAGCCCTAACTTAAAATTTTATGCAAAAAAATTATACAACACATTGTTAAGACCTGCACTACACGTGCTTGAAAAGTCCATGCATAGGTCTAACATATTTTGCACACCGGTGGTCTCAACCTTGAGACAGCTCAATAATGCATTCTGCTTGGACCTGTGTTGGACATTCTTATACAGTCCAGGCGCATCTGGAATGCAGGTTGGAGTTAAACAAGATGGTCAGGTCTGTTTTGACCTGCACTGAATTTGATTAAGTAGTACAGGTGCAGGTCCATCATACTTGGAATGTAGAAGGTAGCAACAACACTTCTTGGACCTATGTTGGACATGCTGTAGTATAAGCGCAGGACAGGCACAACCTAAATGAAAAAGAGCTAAAAACTTGCTCGGTAGTCTGTTTTGATCTACGTTAGACATGCTTGAGAATTCCAAGCACATGTCCAACACATATTGAATACAGGTCAGCTAAAACTTCACTTACAGGTTCTTTCAAATGCATATTATAGGCACAATGCACTGATTTTGGATCATTTGTCACTCTTCAACATCATAATAATTTTTTTTTCATAATTTCAAAGTTCTTCAAACTTGCTTAAATTGGACTTATGTTTTATTTTTCTTATCTTTTCAATCAAGTTAACTATATGATATTTTGTGTTGTTATTGTTGAATTCTCTTGAAAGTAGAAAATGGTGCTTTATATCTCATGATGCTTTTGCTTTGAATTTAATTTAGTTTAGCTTTTTTAGTAAATTGTGATTGTTAGAGTGAATAGTTTTCAATGTATGCCTTGTTTTACATGCTAAATTAGAAATTCTTGCTTCTTTAAACTAATGCACCATGTGTTCGATGAAATACCCACTTGAAGTTTGGTTACTAAATTGAGTGGTGGGTGATCTAATTGGGTTAGTTTGATTATCAATGGTGTGTTTGATAGTAAATTGGTGAATTGAGTTTGCTCACATGTGCTTTTATTTTATTTTTCCATGCTCTTAGTTTATATGTGCATCATATGTTTGTTGAAATATCGATAAGAAAGGAATGGCTTGAATGCTCGTAATGGTTAATGTGATCTTTATTAGTGCATAATGTGATCATTCTTAAAACATAAATATGAGTCCAATTGCTCCTTAAGGATAAAAAATCGCTGGTTTTGGTTGAAATTTTTGAATAAATGTTACTTCCATGGCTTTGGTCGGTAAATATTCTTATCATAGAATTTATGGGTGAAGTTTGAGTAACCCGAGAGACATGAATACTTGCTTTGTCCTATGATATATTGGATGACACCATTCTTAAGTGTTGCGGGTCGTTTGTGTTTCTATTAGTTTCATGAATGTTTTATGAGCTAAATATACGATAGGTGAAGAATAAGTGACAATGTCGAGTTCAAAGAGTTGAGTGTTGTTAGGAAAGAATCCCATGAAGTATAATAATGAAGTTACCTTACATCCATTTTAATTTTTTCTTTAACTTTATGGCCTTTCTTAATAGATACAAAAATCCAAAAGCATATTTTATCTTTTATCTTTTGTATTGTTTTTGTTTTCTTTTCATAGGTATATCTCTAAGGAAAAATTTTCCACGGGATGTTAACAAGGGTCATGCTTCGAATAAGGGCAAGGCTGAAGCTACAACCAAAAAAAGGCAAAGCATCGGTTTCTAAAGTAGTCTAATAAGGCCCAGAGATGCAGACCACAGGTTGATCTAGTTGGATAGTTAGGGCTACTTATAGCTCCCTAGATGATGATCACTTGCCTTTGGTTATGGACTTGATTAGAAGATCCCAGTTTGATGAGGCTCTTAGTAAGGCTATACGACCTTTCATTAACATGGACCCATGTTCCTAGTGCACCACATGTAGTCTCTACACTCCTCTACTCTCTTTTTATTTTTGCATTGGGGATAATGTAATAAATTTTAGCGGGGAGTGAGACACCTTACTCTATATTTGATGGTCTATACCTATGGATTTCATTCGGCATTGGCTTGATGGATTATAAAGATACACTCTTCTTTTTCTTTTATTTTTGTTTAGTTTAGCGCTCGTGGGGCTTGTTTAGTACTTTATTTTGATCTTTTTTTTAGTTGGGTATCTTTATCAAACCAAGTGATAGTTCACCCATCATGGATAACAAGTCGATTTCCTTAGGTGAAGTATCTAGTCTTTTGGATTGACTAGGAATATGCAAAAGTTTGAAAATACATTCAAAATATCATTGGCAAGGAATGAAATGATTTTGAGAAAACTAAAAAAATAGTTCTCTGTTTGAAAAAAATAACAAGGATGTTTTTGAGGTTTCACTTGAGTGAGACCATTAAATTAAATTTTTGGCTCTCTTTACAATGATGAGTCTTTGATTCGAAGTAACTTATTAATCTCAAATTGCTCAAATTGGTTAGGAGACTAACTTTTTACTCTATGAGTATGATGCCATATGTGGTGATATTTTTTAATAACTCTTGTATATACTTCTAGTCTAGAACTTGCCTGAGTGTATTCAAAGCAAAATTCTACGTAATCTTAGTTTGGAGGATGACCCAAGGTCATTTTTAACCTGTCAAATAGCCAAATTCCCACCTTAACATTGTTCTGTAGTTAACCCCTTTGGGCCTTTTTGCCTATTGGTCTTTCTTCTTGTATTGATAACCTCTCTAAAACACCTAAACCCTTTTGAAAATCTTCTTTTGGGGCACTTAACCTCCGTTGATTCATTACATGATTCTAAATAATAAAATATAGGCGAAAATCTAAGTTTGGGGGAAAGCGTTTGTATGATTGTGAGATTGATGTAAGGGTAGTTCGAACTCTTAGTTTGGGGCAAGAATGTGATATGCTATGATGACATAAGAAAGGTGTATGTAAGGTTGCCAAATCATGTGTTTTCAATACAAGAGATATGCTTTATGATAAAGTTGAATAGCCCAACCCATAAAATTTACAAATAAGAGTTAAGAAGGGGTTAAAGTTAGAAATCTCTTGAAAAAGTCAAAGAAGTGAAGAAAAAAATGGTGACTTTGTATTTTTTGATAAATACTAAGCAAAAAGTTGAGGAAAACATGGGAAATGATTTGAAGGAGAATAAGGTGGATAATTTAAAAATTTTGGGGTAGAAGGGGATAAGTTATTGCATTAAATGAGGTATTTTAGTCACTGGATCCATATATATATTCCTTCCTACACCTTAAACCTTCATCTAGACCTGCAAGACCTTGGTGATTCCAAACTAGGTAAGTCTACATTAGTGGCGAAAAACATAAAGGGAAAGCCTATGGTTCTACTCGTTGTACTTGAATTTCTTTGCGAGAGTGAGTATGAGTTCTTTCATTAATTAAGATCCTTTGAAAATTTAAATGCCTTGTGTATGGGGAGATAACTCTTGCATGGAGGGACATAGATACATTGGGGGTAGAGGGTGAAGTCTTACTCTTGATTTGGGTAAATGAGCAAGGTAAGTTACATTGTGAAGATTGAGATGTTCTTGAAGATTTTGTGTCACCTCTTGAGATGCTTTGTTGATTTGAAAGGTTTATTTAATAAAAACTTGCATCCTTGCTTCATAGTTATGTACTTATTGAAAAGTTTTGGTTTACTTGTTTCCATGACATGTTTGGGAAGTATTTGTAGAGATTTGTTAGATTAGTCCTTTAGTATAGCTTTCTTTTGGGTGGATTTGAGTTGTAAATACCCTATCTCAATTAATTATTCTCGGTTGCATGAGGAGAAGCAGCAGTTTTAGTTTGGAGGGTTGATAATTTATTAATTTGATGACTTGTTAGCACCTTTTAAGCTTAAATTATCATTATTTTCCATTGTCCTGATCTTAATCTCATACTTAATGTTCATTTGTGTAGTCAAAGGTTGAAAAGGGAAGATGAGCAAGTTTTTCAAGTCAGCGAGAGGTCAAATATGAAAGAAAAAATCCCTAAAGATCACATAGGTGTGTTGGGAGAACACCCACATCCCCATCTACACCCAATCTGCTCTCCATATACTTTTGATTTTCTCAAGAAGATCAAGAGTAAGATGACATTTTTGTAATATTTGGCAAACATGGAATTGGGGTTTAAATGTGGATTTTCAGCTCATTTTCATTATTATTAAACATTATTGTACTACTTTTGAGTGAAGAACACATTAAAGTGATTCCCAAGTAAAGGATTAGTGCTGTCCATTAAAGATTTATTAAAAATTAAATCTTGGATTTGGATTCCCTTTATTTTCATGGATCAATTTAATGTAAACTTTGATATATCTTTACTTGATCTCTTTATGAGTAGCTAATTCTTCATTTTGGAGTTATTCTTGAATAAGTTGTGATTAGTGCTTAGGTGTTGTTTATTTATCTTCCTAATTAGCTATTTGTTATGAATTTTGCATTTATTTCATATTTTAACTAATTATTGAGGGTTACAAACTCCAATTACCTTTGAATGCTTACCATCCTTGATAGAGGGGGTATGGGTGAGGAATAAATAAATATAAATAATAACTTGAATTATTTCATTTAATAGCATATCGTAGACAAAAGTATGTTAATTGAGGCAAGATATTGGTGAAATTATTACACTTATGAGGTGTTTGGAAGAATCAATTTCTGAAATTTGGTGCTTTATTGAAAAATTAACACTAATACCTCTAAATCTAGCCTACCTCTAACTCCTAGTTGAATTTGGATAATTTCTCAACAGCCTATGTATGAATTCATACCTAGAATGATATAACCCCAAGGTCTATTCCCAATTGGTTACACTCCAAGCATTTTCAATATCTAGATAGTATTATGGAATCAAAGAAATTGTTAACTTTAAAATACCCTCAAAACTCCCCCATTTTACGTTTATGTTTGTTTTATACACATTATAAGGCGACTCCTAGTTGACTTCTAACACTTTCAAATCTTGAATTCTGCATCTTCAATCCCAGTGGTTTGATTCCAACTCCTTGTTAGGTAAAATATATTAAAAATGTCTGCTAACCTATTCAAGAGTGTAATTTGAGCATTGTCAGAGAACCATGATGAATTAAATAAGTAACTAAAGAACTTAGGGTTTCTTGAATGATTTTATACCTGTGTTGTTCTTCCCTTTATTTTAATTGCTTTCTAATGGTGCACAATGTTAGAACTCACCTTAAGTATTTATTTGCTTAGCTATACAGGTAGAGAATGGAAAAAGAGAAGTAACAACAAGGATTTGAAACTACCAACCCTTATCTAAAGCTTGACCTTAATCAAAAATAGCTAATATGGAATTAAAGGTAGGTTTAATATGCAAAGCTCATGAAACCTAATCGGTAATTGAGAATAGTTATCTTTTTAAACAACCATCTATTTATATAAACCTAACTTACCAACATGCTAAGCATCAAGCTAGAGCACTAGTATGGCATGCTACTGATTTATGAAAACACTAGAAACAAATTCCTAGTTCACCATTCTTATTGATAAAAACTCAACTAAATTGATACTTTGTGACTTATTACATAATCTTCAAATTATTACCTGTTCTTCAGAAATATCCTTTTACAGAAATAATTGGTTGATAGCTTAAATAACCATATCGATTGAGCTCCTACTCATATTCTGTAATACCCCGTATTTTCGTGCTAGAATTCTAACCGTCGTTCCTGCACGTCTAAGCTTTAATACAAGTGATTATCACGTAAATACAAGTTTCATGATCATTATCCTAGTATATGGATTAGTTTAGAGGTGGAAAATATTTATAGCAATGACCTAGAACAAGGTTTAGCTAAGACCAATTGATTCATCCAAACTTTGACATTCGATTCTACAGGGGTCAACTTCAAACGTGAAAATCTCTTAATATACATGGAATTTTTCATCCCAATACCTATAAAATTGTAGATAATTGAATTATCTTTCCAATGATACCAATTTCAAAAAAATCCGATACCCGAGCGAAGAGTTATGCCCATTTTTGTGAGAGATAGTAAGGGTGTGCAATGGGCAATGCGCCGCCCAATCAAATGTGTGAGATTTGGAGTACGAGGCACACTTAAATTTCTGCAATAAGTTGTGCGATGCACACCTTAAGGTCTACCATGGGTTGTGTGCCACATACCTCACTTCCAAGTGCCAAAAACACCCCTATATATGTCTATAACATGGGATTAAACTCCCATAACATCAAAATAAGTTTACTTTCTCTCAAAATTCACCAAGAACAACCTTTAGGGTTTCAACATAAAAACCCAATAGTTAGAGATTCAACCATGAGAATTATATAATTTTTACATATTCGGAAACCCCGTTACGAACGCTACGAGGGACACCCAAAAGTTCGTGAATAACATTACGTCATTCGGAAAGTCATTCAAAGCTTCAAGTTTAAGGTATGTGGGGTTTTTCACTAGGACACCCTTTCGTTCTTATGCCCAAAAATATTTTTCTTTTACGAAGTTATGAATTTTATATGTTTTATTATGAATTTGAAGCAAGAATTTACATCCTATATTGATTCTCACGAGATTATGATAGTTTCGATATTTTAGAAGTGAAATTATATGAGAACAATGATATTTTGTGCTTATAGCTGAAATTTCCAGATTATGAAGAAATTTATATGTGTTTATGATGTAAAGCTTAAATCTTGATAAGTTTTAATGTGATATTGAGACATGGGTTTTGAACTCTATTTGAGATTGTTGTTTTTGAGAAATCATGTGTTATAAACACCTTGAATTTGAATGATTTGAAAAGATAAATAAGGTTTGACCTTTCGGTCATAAAAATGGGTTGATTTTGAACCCGAGATGAGAAAAGAAATTCACTTTTATTGATTCATTATGAGAGGGGTAGCATGATGGCTCCCGTTGTGAATTGTTGAACTGTTTTATGGTGGATTTTCTTTTGAAAAGATCTGAGCTAAGTGCAGGAGTAGTCTTTAGCATTGAGCGGGAGGCATAACTATTTTGGTACTTCCCTAGAACTACGTGCCCCCGTAGGATGTGAGCCTGAGGCTGATTAATATAGTGATCACTAGCGTTTGGATTGATGATTTAAGATCCTACTTCGACGGCAAGGAATAGGGCGACCCTCCCCAACGTGGGAACCTTGGACTCCATGTAGCTCATGACTCCCAATGTGTGTGTGTGTACCATTCTATCTAAGAGGAATATATTATTTTGAAGAATTGGTTATGAGAAAGTTATTGTTTTTCGAAAGATTGAAATACTATATTCTAAAGAGAATTGTTATGATATTTGATTTCTTTGATGGTTTGAAAATCGATATGAAAGTGAATTGAGAACTTATTATAATGACTCACTTGTTTTACTTTACATGTATTATTCATCCATGATTTCGATGATTTAATTCGAGCTAAGTGAGTCATTTATATCAGCATGCATAATTTTATAAACTGTGGTGATATTAAGATATTATTTTATATATGCATTGCACCCCCATATGCTCGGTACGTTTCCATGGTACTGACCCACATATTTGTATGTGGGCTACATTTTCTCGGAATGTAGGTACAAGGTATAGTGTACATCTTCAGATCCAGTCAGTTCACGTCATCCAGTCAGCAGGTGATGAGTCCTTTTGATTCAAGGGCTTGAGTTCGTTATATAGTTCGAGAAGTATTGTATTTTCTTTATCCAGCCGGATTGAGTTGGGATTGTCGGAAGTCATGACCTAGCTACCTATAGTCAGTACTAGTAGAGGCTTCATAGATAGTCAGTAGAAGTTGATGTATTCTGTTTTAGTTTTGGTTGTAAAAGTAGAGTTGTAATCTTGTTAATTTAGTTTTATATCTATCATATTCAGAAAAGAGTTATTTTCCGCAGATTTGTATAGATTTATACTTTTTGTTCAGTTGCTTATGAGTTATGCCAGTAGAAGGGTTAGCTTGGGGTCACTTGTGATACCAAGCACCGCGTGACTTCTCGGGATCCGATTTTGGGGCATTACATATTCTTTGTGGGATCGACCCCAACCTTAGTTGGATTCTATATTTGATTCAGGCAAAACACATCAGCAAATCCTTAAAGTTTGCACAATTTTTCACTTAGGCCCTGTAACGCCCCAAAAATAGGTCCCAAGATGTCATACGATGCTCTGAACTACAAGTAGTCTCGAGCTAACCCTGTAAGCCTGATTACTCATTCTGAAACTCAAAGTAAAGGAAATCTAAACTTGCGAAATACTAAATTACAAAAATACTGTCTGAACTGGACTGAGTTTAAATAAGTATAGTGTCTGAAAATATTTAACTAGGAAATCTTAACAACCAATACTGTAAGTTGAGATGTATCTAACAGTTGGACAAGCCTCTAACACCACTAACTAGAGAGTCACTGGGACAGATCCCCAGCTAACTCAAACTGACTGAAATAAATGATTGAACTAATCTATAAAACTGGAAATCTAAAGAACTGGGTCCCCAAATTATGAGGACTCACCAACTGTCGGGATGTAGATAGAGATGCTCGCGGTCAATAACCCTACTAGAACTGTGCACCTAAACCTACATTATTAAACAATGTAGCACACAAACGTATATGTGGATCGGTACTTTTGGAATGTACTAAGCATATGGGGGTGAATGCATAATTTAAACAATATTTCAATGCTTATATAAACTGGGAAAAAGGTGCATGCTAAGCATAAATTACCAACATTAGCTTGAATAACTGAAAGCTGAAAATCATAACCCTTGAATAATAATGCATGTTGGATTAATCTTGTGAGCCATAACAACTAGTTTTAAAAGTTGCACTAGTAATCTAATTTCAAATCATGCAAGATAAGTGTAGAAAGGACTCACCTTTGTTATATGAACACTGAAAGCTAAAATTCTGTAACTGAGGTCTTAAGTAAGACAATATTTGAATAAATCTGTGAGCCTTTACACTTAGTTTGTCTTAAAATTTTCTGTTATTCTTTTCTGTTAGGACTTAGGTCTTAGGGAGTTTCTTTTAACCGACATACACTATGTGAGCTGTCATAGTGTCCAACGTCTAGTTCCTCTAAGAGAAAACCTCACGTTGGCGAGAGGTGTCATACTCTTGCCAAGGAGTATAACCTGAGTTATGTGATCAAAATCTATATCTGCATCCATATAAATGGAAATAATCTGAACATATGTTGGCTCATAGTTCACGGGCATGTGAACTAGGACACATACCCAACTCGGTGCTAAATACTACTCCCTTTAATCTGTATTCTCATTCTGTAGGAGTTTCACTTTAAAACTAGCATAAGGGTTTAAAATGAAAACCAGCTATACATCTGTTTACTTTAAACTGTAATCAAAACTGTAAAGTGGATTCTATATCTTAGCTGAGAATCAAAAGATCAAATCTAGTTCAAAGTATGAAAATAAACTAATCATAGGATGCTTAAAAGAATAGTCTTCTTGAAATATCAATACTTAAACTTAGGGCTTAAAACCCATGTTTCAAACTCATGTCAAATTATCACAAAGTCATGCTCAATAATCAAAATCTTGAAATTCTGTAACAATTTTAGTTAAGATAGTGAAATTCAATTCTCCATGTCTATAAAATCACTTCACACACATAAACATGCAAAATTCGAGATGTAATTCAACATTTAAATCACTGGTAACATCATAATCTTCAAATAATGATAATTGAATATGAACCCTAAACTGTAAATCATATAATTTTATGTAAATTCAACTTTAAAAACTTAATTTGGGCACAAGTATGAAAGGAGTATCCTTGTTCATAACCCCACATACCTTATTTGATTAATTGAAAGTAAAAGTTTGAACTTGAATCCCCAACGATGTTCTTGAAGCTTCTTCTTAAAGTTTTTGAACCCGAAAACTTGAATTCTTGGCTATCTTGAAGAAGAATGGTGAAATTTTAGATTTCTTGGAGAGAAATTTGGTGAGGAATGATTGTAATATTCTTAGAATAAGGTTAAATATTCTGTTTTTACGATTTAGGGGTGGGGAAAATGACTCAATTACCCTTTTGGGAATTAAAGTCGCACCTGGAATGTCGATTAAAGCCTTACCGTGATGCAGTGAGTACCTCATCGCTATACTCACCGCGACGCGGCGCAGTCATGGTGAGTCACTGGAAATTAACCATTACAGATTTGCAATGCACCGTGATGCAGTGCAATTATGATGAAACACTGAAAACTGTCGAATGCGCTTTTACCCTCCACCACGACGCGGTGGACCTATTGCCACTATACTCATCTCAGCACGATGAAGTCGCTGTGAGCTGCTGAAAAGTGAAATTCGTCTCAACCCAAACCTAGTATGAAAAATCCTAAACACACCCGAGACATGTTATTTACTTCCCTGAATATGAATCAACTCAAAAATTTACGTTTCGGGGTCTGGAAGGCCACTTTAAAAATTCTTGAAGCTAAATGGAGTTAAAAATATGACTAAATCCCTTAACACTTAGTTTTATCTTCAGGTTCTAAGTGCCTTGAGCAAGTACTAAGGACTGAACTGAACTAGGAACATACGAGGTATTGCAGGTACCTTAAGAAAGCCTTGTACATTTTGAACACCTAAAGTAAGGTCAAACAGTGCCAGTTTGACACCTTTTGCTAGATTGGCAAATTGTGTAAATTTCACATTAAGTAGGTGCGTGAAAAGCCTAAAAATCTTTTTATTTTAATTTTTTTTATTTTTTTTTATTTCCTTCTTCGTATTCATCTTTCTTTTTCTTTTTTCTTCTCCATTAATATCTTCCACCATTGTTATCTTGCTCATTTGAAAAAATAAAGATTCTATCATTCTCTACGAACACGTGTCAATTTCTTTTTGTATAAACTAAAATAAAAAATTAATTTTGTGTTCTTAACAAAAATCAGTCGAAAAAAATTCATGTAAAACTTCATTCTCCGTAAAATTTTGTCCGAATATTACTATATCAATGTAATTGTAGATCTCATCTATTGATTCAAAGTTGACTGAAACAAAAGAAAGAAAAAGAAGTTCATCAAGAGAAGAAAATCAGATTTGGGTTTCAAGAAATTTTTGATAAATAATTTATTTTTTTAGACAATGCTCAGACAAATTTATTAATTTAATAGCCCATTTTATTTGTTTTTAAATTCTGCGAATGAAATTTATTTGAACCCCCTCCCTCCCCTACCCTAAAAAAAAGAGATAAATTGATTAATGAGTAGATAATGGTAACTGATGAGGGAGTTGTAGTGGTTATGACATAAATTTTTGGAAAAGAAGGAATTGGGTAGGTTGGGGTTGGGTTGCGGGAGTTTAGAAAATAGCTTTATTTATTTTATTTTTTTAATGAAAAATGGTTTTCCATTTATTTTTTTTATAATTTAATTTTAATTATTATTGTAGACCCAATACCACATGTAATCTTTTAATTAGTCATCATATCACATCACCAGTGAGTGTAATACACACACTTTATGTTTTTTGCTGATTGTATAAAGGTGTCAGAATGACACAATCAATACAATAGTTGAGGTATTTAAAATAAAAAACGTTTAGTTAAGATGCTTAAGTGAAAGTTGGTGTCAAATTTAGGGAGATGACGATGTGTTTGACTTTTGATTAAACGTCTAGTTTATACTCATTGGGAGGTACAATTTGGGATACATTACTTAATCATCTCCTTTTTTTCTTGTGTTCCTTTTTAAATTATCTGTCAATGTTATCTTTCATTTTTCGATCACTAAAATTTCACCTATTGAAAAAGATTTAAGTCAGGACGTTTTGAAACTAGTGTTGCAATTTATTTAATCTGTTTCTTCTTAAATATTTGGTTACTAAAGTTAATTTTTTCCAAATGAATATTAATTTAAGATTTGGCGTCTTTTATTTTATCTCAAAATTGTTGGATTACTTGATTTTTTAAAAAATAAATTAATAGACATGAAGTTGATCTTGAAGCAAAGTTTTGTGTGAAATTTATCTGCGATTGGTTTTTACTCCCTTCGTTATAAAAAGAATGACCTACTTTCCTATTAATTTTTTAAAAAAAGAATGACCCTTTTCTTTTCTTGACAATACTTTAATTCCAACTTTGCGCATGACATGTTTAAGACTGCAAGATTAAAAAAAACTATGGTATATTTGGCATAACTTTAATTTAGGACCACAAGATTTAAAATTTTTCTTATTTTGTTAAACTCTGTAGTCAAATTAGGTCATTCTTTTTTAAAACAGAAGGAGTAATTGATTTGAGAGCCTAATAGGAAATATAAATAGTTGTAGAAGGGGGTGAAAGTGTAACGATCTGATTCTTAGGTCATGATGACACCTACTATAACCTACTAGTAGGTTAGCCAACCCAAAGTACGAAACAATTGGTAACAGATTATCACAAGAAAATAAAAATATAGCAGAAATAAATTTAAATAAAAGACTAATATAGAATGAAACCCTAAGACCCGGCGAAGTCCGTATAAGAGTTTCTAATAGAATCACTATGCAAAGACAAATATAGAATAAATATACATATACAAACCATCTCTTAAATATAAAATAGACATAAGTCTAATCTATATGAGGAAGAGTAGAAATACTCTGAACATCAGGAACTTACCCCAAGTCTCCGATCAAAAGCCTCTCAGCATGATGCATACTTCAACGACGAGAACTCGTACTATGATTTACAGGCTGTAGAAGTGTAGTATGAGTATCAAACATGTGGTACTCAGTAGGTATAGAGAGACTAGGATCCAAAGATAGTGCAAGCATAAATAATATTTAAAGTAGGAATATAAACTACAATCAACTATCCAAGAAACTAAACATAGTAATACTAAGGGGGATATAAGGATAAGCTTATCCTATTCTGATAGTATTCAGGAACTGAAATGGAATACCATATATAGCTAGTCAAATATACAATGAAGAATGAAAGAAGGATATACACCTTTAGTAAACCTGCTCACCAACCTTGAAAGACATGTCCCTCACCTTATGATCTATATATTCCTTCTACCTAATTTGAGCAGCCAACAACTTGATTTGAATAAATCTTACCTTTTCCTAAGTTTCTTTTACCAAATCAATGCCTAAAGGTTTCATATCACCAGCCTCAAACCACCCTATAGGTGACCTACATCTCTTTCTATAGAGTGCCTCAAATAGTGCCATCTCAATGCTGGAGTGATAGCTGTTTTTCTATGAGAATTCACACAAAAATAAAAACTAATCCCAATGTCCACCAAAGTCAATCACATAGGCCCTTTATATGTTCACGAGTACCTGAATCATCCTCTCCGACTGTCCATCAATCGGGGATAAAATATGTGCTAAAAGTAGCTTGGTTTCTAACTCTTCGTGCAACCTATCCCAAAATTTATAAGTGTAAGTCGTATCTCTATCTGAAATGATAGAACGTAGAACCCCATGCAACCTCACTATCTCTTTAACATAGATCTTGGATAACTTTTTAGAGTTGTACTCCACTCTAACTGAAATAAAGTGAGTTAATTTTATTAGCTTGTCTACTATGACCCAAATCAAGTTAAGCTTCTCAAAGGCTTTACGAAGACCCACCACAAAGTCCATAGTAAAATTCTCCATCTTCCATTCAAGGATAGGCATCCTCTGCAACAAACTTGTCAGTCTTTGATATTCATACTCCACCTGTTGATAATTGTGACTTTTGGAATCATACTTCACTATATCCCCTTTCATCCCAGGCCACCAATAAAGCTGCAAGAAATATTAACTTTACCTCAAAACTAGCCAATATTTCACCCCTTTCTGAAACACCAAACTACATAAATACGATGCCAAAGTTTTGAACTCTTTATCCAGAGGTTGTTTTGAAACCCTCACAAGGGCCAAACTATCCATACTTACTGCTTTATGGCTCAATACATCTACCACTATATTATACTTACCCGAATAATACTGAATGGTCATTTTATAGTCCTTCAATAATTCTATCCACCCCCTCTATCTCAAATTTAGATCCTTTTATGTGAACATATGCTGCAATCTACAGTGGTTTGTGAATACGTCATCTCTAAATCTTAAGTGCAAACACCATACTGCCAACTCTAAATCATGAGTTGGGTAGTTTTTTTCATGTGGCTTCAACTGGCTTGAAGCATAAGCAATGACATTCCTGTCCTATATCAACACAACAGCTAAATCCAAAAATAAAGCATCACAGGAATCAACAAAATCCTTACCCTTAATGAGAAATGAAAGAATAAAAGTTGTAGTCAAAAGTGTCTTGAGATTTTGGAAGCTCTCTTAATGCTTATCCCTCCTCATGCTTATTCGACCATACACATGACACCCTTTTTTAGGTCAAACTTGTCAAGTGAGTAGTAATAGATATAAAATTCTTGATGAATCTCCTATAATAACTATCAAGAGCCGTGAAGCTCCCCACCTTATTCATCGGACTAGGTCGAACCCAACTTTTAGTTGCCTCTATCTTTTAGGGATCCGCTATCAGCCTCTTTTCCAAAACCATATGCCCTAAAAAGGTAACCAAAGATAACTAGAAATCACATTTCAAAAACTTGGCATATAGTTTTTTTTTCAAAATTCTCAAAATAATGCAAAAATGATCTACATGTTCCTCCTTACTCTTGGAGTAAAAAAATGTCATCGATAAAAACTATAACAAATGAATTCAAAAATAATTGATGTATGGCGTTCATCAAACTCATAAAGGTTGCTGGTGTATTAGTCAACCCAAAAGATACCACAGGGAACTCGTATTGCCCATATCGAGTCTTGAAGGATATCTAGGTACACCTTTAGGACAAATTTTATTTTGATGGTAACCTAAACTTAACTCAATCTTGGAGAATACTGTCATATCCTGTAATTGGTCAAAGAGGTCATTGATACGAGGCAATGGACACTTATTTTTATTGTAACCTTGTTTAATCGCCTATACTCAATGAGCATCCTCATGCTACCATCTTTCTTTTTAACGAACAAAATTAGAGCACCTCTAGGTAAAACACTAAGGCAAATAAATCCCTTATATAGGAGTTCTTATAACTGAGTTTTAAGTTCTCTCAACTTTATTGAAGCCATATGATAAGGAGGAATAAAAATTGGGTGAGTGCCCAATATCCATATGAAATACCTTCTGAAACTCAAAAATCACACTAACATCCCAAAGATGGGCTAGGAAAGATGAACACCCCTTCCCTACTAGCTTTCTAGCCTAAACAAAAGATATGATTTTCATGGGTTTAGAGTTATACACACCCTCTCACTCTAGTTTATCCATCCCAACCATAGCTAAAGTCACTATCTTAGCATTATAGTTCAAGAAAACATAATATGGAGCTAACTATGTCACACCTAGAATAATTTCAAAGTCAACAGTCCAAAATGGTCAAGTCTACCTAAGGCTAGAAACCCATAAATAACATAGAACAAAAATGATAAACATATGTCATTACCACAGACTCTCCAAGCAGAGTAGACACATATATAGAAGAATTAAGTACATCACATACCAAGTTCAGACCCAAAGAAATCTTAATAGACACATATGAAAAGGTATATCCTAGATAAAATAAAATAGAAGCCTTTCGATCACAAGCTAGAATAGTATCTGTAATGACTTCATCAGAGCCCTCAACATCAGACGTTTCTTGAAAGGTCTAATAGTGAGAATGGTGATCAATCTAGGCTAAATTTCTTCCTGGTTACCAACTATCTCTCCTTTCACCACCATTTCCTTCACTACCCCAACTGCCCTGTTGATTGCCTTATCTACCTTATGGAGGACCCTTACTATTATCACCTTCATCTCTGCTTGTTATAACTACAGCCCATGCCTACTGTTATGCCTAGCCACCTGACTTTCTCAAATAAAACTCCTTTTAAAGTGATCGACTACACTACAATTCTATCAACCCAGCTCAAGAGAAGGTTAACTAGTAGAAAAGTAAAATCCCTCTAGGCTCTCATAGATGGCGACTGAGAAGATGTACCTACTAGAACCACGGTAGAAGCTGGCAATGTTGACTTAATAGGGTAGGCTGGGTGAGTCTACTAATTGTTATCCCAAGAATATAAGCTATTAAAGTTACCTAAATTTTGGGGCTTTTTGGCTAATACCTTAGCCTGACCAACCTGTTGAACTCTCTTAAGCTTCTTTGCATTTTCAGATACCTCAATGAAGCTCTTTCCTACAAAAGTACCGTGAAGAGTCAAAATTGAAAGATTAGTGTTAAAAACCTTAACATACAATTGGATCCTCTCCTCCATAGTGCCCAACATCTGGGTAGCATAGCGGGAAAAATCATGGAATTTGGCCTTATAAGACGCAATTAACATACTTCCCTATTCAAGGTCCAAGAACTCATCCTTCTTGTGGTCATGAAGAGTATGAGGCACCTATTCTCCAAAAATAGGGCATAGAACCGAGCTCAAGTCAATGGTGGAAAAATTGGTGACCAATACTCCACATTGTCCCTCCATTATTGGTGGCATACCTTTGCAGTTAGAAAGTCATGACCTCAACACCATGTTGTTGCACAATGCCCAACTTATAAAGTATCTGATAGCATTCACTGATAAAATCAAATACATCCTTAGTGTTAGTAGTGAACTAAAGAAAGTCTTATTTCTAGAAACTTAGTCAACAACTCATACTTATTTTTGATCATAATGAGACGTAAAATAGGATGAGTATATGCTTTAGTACCCAAAGCCTCATCTATTATTGAAGATAAAGAGGTAGTAGGATGAGTACCCTAGACCTAAAAAATTAGAATAGTGGGGGTGGCTCCAGCCAACTCTCTTAGAAAATCCAAAAATTGCTCGATAACCTCAATGGATATCGAAGGTAGAGTTGAACCTCCAACTGGTTTTGTTGACTCCTACTCCAAACCATCCTTATCCACCACCTCAACTTCCTCAAAATGATCTTGGGGTAGGGGAGGTGATACTAATCTTTGATGGCCTGGTCAACTGCTTCCTGAGCTCCACCCTTGGCGGGTATTGCTCTCCTCTTCCACTTCCCCTGCCCTTACCTCATCCTTATCCCTGCATATCTAGTTCTGTAGATGGAGTTATTTCTCATGCTCTATTTGATCTAGGGTTCACCATCTGTGGACAAAAGAATGAATAGGGTTAGATACCAATTTGGATTGCCACATACCAGTTAATATCAAGTTATAGCGCAAAAGGGAAAAAATTTTGATAGTTCCCTAAGGTCCTATAGTCTCTCAAATAAAAGTACAGACATCTCTGTACCACTCTGCAAGACTCTACTAGACCCGATTCAAGACTCTACAAAACCTAATTTATTACAATGAGATCGACGAACCTAAGCTCTAATACAAACTTTATCACAATCCAAATCCACCATGAGTGACAACTACATTAACCCTTCGATGGGAGAACTAAATACCTCTAGGATTAAACCACACTTAGGAAAAATAACTAGTCAATTCTACCAATCCCAAAAATGATATCCAATATTAAAATAAAATATAAGAACAATAAAATGCAAAATATTGTACTTCCAAGAACTTCCTAGAACCTATAGTCGTTTGTACCAAAACTCTAAATAAGAATGACAAAAAGGGGTGCAACCCTAAAAACACAAGAATGTGCATAAGTCCATAATAATGGAATTTAACATCAATAATAAAATCCTTGGTAGCCCAAAAGAAGCAACTCGCCCTTGAATTTGAGTCAACCATTGGAATCACAACTAAGATTTTACAGTAGCCACTGTAAGATGCTCGACACTCAATAAAAGTAAGAGCAGGTGTATTTTCAGCACAAAAGAAAATAATAGTGTAATGGTAGGGTCATTTGCCAAACCCAAGATGAGATATGTGAACACGTAACTATAACTAAGTAACACTGGCCAACCATGAACTCTATCATGAAACTATATTTCATGTTCATTAATGACATCCAAGAAATACCTTATTTTAGATGACCGTACGATCTCTATCAAGATATAGTAACCCAACTAAGGTTGGGGTCGAATCTCGAGGGAACACGTGAAATTACAGTTATCAGTAGTTGTAGTCTACTGGTAGTACTGGAAAGTAAATAAGGGGATTAATTTGTAGTAGTCTTGAGTAGGTAACAATATTAACTTTAGTTGAAATCAATTATAAGTGAACACTAGGATTATGTTACCCTCGCTTCTCAACTCTATAGGTTTATCGTTCTTTGTTGAACCAACCCAATACCTTTCATAAAGAATCGATAAGTTATGTACCCCCTACAATTTTTTGGACGAGTAGAAGGATTTAACCCTTTACCTTTTGAGTGTCAGGATATTGCATTACTGACCCTTATATTGATCCCAATTAACTATTACCTTTTGAGTCTATAGTTATTAGATAAAATCTAACGGCCATTCACTATATTTCATTGTGCGTCAATGGATTGATAATCAACTCCCAAATTACTGTTGTCATTATCTTTTCCTAGTCACTACTCCTCTTTTGGAGTAAGTAGCAATATCTAGGCAAGAGCTTAAAATTTGCAACCGCTAAGATAACTATTATAATGAAGATAATGTAATATATGCTATGGGTATTGGTTCAATTCAACAATCACACTTATTTTCTTTACCTTAGCATTCTGATAGTTAAGTTAGGATCACTATATGACTTTTCTCGGCTTGTAATGTAAGCTTGGGGAAGGGTATGATATGTTTGGACATTTAAAGTGACTAAGCCTCCTTGGTACTACAATAACTTTTGGGTCTCACTTATTAGCCAATTTTCTTTTTATTCCACCCTTGTTTCTCCCTTTTATTCTTTTATGCACATTTAGGTAGGGTGTGGTCTTTTTTTTTTTTTTTTTTTTCATTTTTTCATAATTTTCCTTCTTTTTTTTCTTTTCTTTTTCTACCACACCCAACCTTACTAACTTTTTCTTACTTTACCTTTCTTCATACCCATTTTACACTACCTACCCCTATAATAGCCACCCTCAACTTAGGCTTTTTACCTGTGTTGCGGTACACAATATCCAAGGAGGAATTGGGCTAACATAGATTAATTATAATATAAACGGGAAGGTGAATGACGAAAATAAGAAAAATAGGGTTTCAAGGCTCAAAATAGGGATCAAGGGATACAATTTGCACATGGAAAGTTATTTGGGCTAAAAGTGGACTATAATAAAAAATGACCTCTGATCCTTTTCTAACCTACTATCCTTCAACCTAGGCAAAACTAACTAGGAATATTCTAAATTTAACACACAAAGGGAACTAGACAGTATCTCATACACATATGGCACAGAATCAATAGTACCAATAACTACATATCTAGTTCATGCAATTGCTAGAAAATGGTTATCATGTCCTTAATCCTAATGTCATAACAAGTTCCACAAAGTTCACACATATATACATCAACATAGTACTAAAACAAAAACTTTTTGGAGAGGTATTAAAAATACTAAAACATAACTACTGCGTTAAATACTTTAAAATCTCCTAATTAAACAAAACATCATGAAATAAAAAATAATATGCCTAAACGTACTGGCTCTATTAGGAAAGAAACTCTGGGTAAAAGATGAACGACAAAATAAACCCCAAGAGGAAATCAAGACCCATAAGAAATCCCTACCCTCAACTAAAAATTATGCATTGTCCTTAATGTATCAAACCAAAACGAGAGAGTTAGGAGAATACATATGGCATTGTAGGTGCAAAGATCTGACGTCAAGCATGCAATACAAATACAACACCAAAATAACTTGGGTTTCCTCCCAAGAAGATCCTGATTAGCTATTGTGGCACGACTCAGTCCCCTTAGCTACTCAGACTTCACCAAGGTCCATCTCAACATAAACTCTAACCTCTTCTAGGTTTTCCACATTTCACACACTGCTCGTTCATTTCAAAAAGGACATCACCATAACATTTTACCTTAATAGCACCATATGAGAATACCTTAACCAAAGCGAATAGTCCAGTATATCTTGATTTCAGCTTGCTAGGAAACAAGCATAGTCTTGAATGTATAGCAAGACAAAATCACTAGCTTTGAACATTCTTTTCACGATCTTCGTATCATGGAACAAATTTATTCCCTATTTGTATATGGATAATATTTCATAAGCATACATTCAGAATTCATCTAACTCATTTACCATTCTCAACCTCAGGTTCACTACATCACGTCATTCAAAATTCAGCTTTTTCAATGCCCAAAATATCTTATGCTCCAACTCAACCGATTGACGGCATTCTTTTACGTATACAAGATGAAATAGAAAGGCACCTATGGGAGTACTATAAGCTATCTGGTAGGACCATAATGCATTATCTAGTTTTCTAGACCAGTCAGTCCTGTTACATTCACAACCTTTGACAATATGGGCTTTATCTTTCTGTTGGAGACTTCCACTTGCCCTCTAGTCTATAGATGGTAAGGTGTTTCCACCTTATGAATCACACCATATGTATCAATTAGGGACTTGAACAACCGATTGCAGAAGTGGGAACCTCCATCATTAGTAATTGCGTGTGGAGTAACAAATTTGGAAAGATGTTTCTCTTTAGAAAAATAGTGACTCTTCTAACTTTGTTGTCTGGAAGTGAAACTGCCTTTACTCATTTGGATACATAGTCGATCGCTAACAAAATGTACTCCATGCTATAGGATTTCACAAATGGACCCATGAAATCAATTCCCCAAACATCAAATAACTCCAACACTAAGATAGGTGTCATGGGGAGTTCATGGCATCGAGAAATATTGCCTTGATGCTGACATTGGTCATAGTCCTGTGCAAAATCATGAGCATCCTTATATATTGTAGGCTAATTAAATCCATGTTGTAAAATCTTATGGGCTATCCATCTACCACTATTATGACCCCCAACTCATGATAAATAACAAACCTTAAGAATACTCATCATCTCCACCTTTGGTATAAATCTTTGAATTACTTCTTTGGCACAAACCCTGAAAAGATATGGCTTATCCCAAAAGAATTTCCTTACCTCATGCATAAAACTCTATCACTACTGGAAGGATAAATCTTCTGGAATGAGATCACTTGCCAAGAAGTTGGCAAATTCAGCAAACTAGGGGATCAAATCGTAAGATGCCACTAACACACACTCATATGAAAAATAATTATCTATCTCAAGATCATCCCCTATTTTTTGGATCATCTCCTCTTTAAGTCTGGATAAGTGGTTTGTGACTTTATTGTCTTTTCCTTGTTGGTCTTTAACCTCAAAATCAAACTCTTACAACAAGAGTACCCAATGAATCAATCGAGGTTTGACATCTTTCTTCATCATCATGTACCTCAATGCTGTATGGTATATGTGAACTATCACCTTGGTCCGAATTAAGTAGGACTAGAACTTCTTAAAAGTGAAAACCATTGCAAATAACTCTTTCTCTATAACAGTATAATTTTTTTGTGCAGGATTTAGATATTTACTGGCATAATAGATAGGATGAAGTATCTTCTCTCTTCTTTGTCCTAGGAAATCAACTAAGGCCACTCCGGTCACAGCATACATCACCTCAAAAGGTGTAGACCAGTCTGGTGACACAATAATAGGCGTCGAAATCAACATCTTCTTTAGGAATTTGAAAGGCTTAAGACACTTATCATCAAATAGAAATTTCACCTCCTTCTCTAAAAGTTTGTAAATGGGGGCTGCAACTTTAGAAAAGTCCTTAATGAATCTTTTATCAAAACCTACGTGACCCAAAAAGCTTTGTATACCTTTAACTGATACTGGTGATGACAATTTCTTAATCACCTCTATCTTTGCTTTATCCAACTCTATGCCATGTTTGGAGATCTTGTACCCTAGCATTATATCTTTTATCACCATGAAGCGACACTTTCCAAATTTAGTACCAAATTACACTCATCACTTCTCTGTAGTGCACTGGCCAGATGGGCTAAACAATCATCAAAAGAATATCCTACCACTAAAAAGTCATCCATGAATACCTAGATCGTATCTTCCACCATATCAAAGAATATGGACATTATACATCTCTGAAAAGTGGCAAGTACATTGCAAAGTCCAAACGACATCCTCTTGAATGCAAAGGTCCTATAGGGGCAAGTAAAAGTAGTATTTTCTTGGTTTTCAAGAGCAATCATGATTTGCCTTTATCTCGAGTACCCATTAAGAAAATAGTACCAAACCCTGCCTGCGAGTATGTCCAGCATCCAATCCATGAACGACATCAAAAAGTGGTCGTTTTGTGTCTACTTGTTCAGTTTTCTGTAATCCTTGGACACTCTCTATCTGATCATTGGCCTCATTGGTACTAACTCATTCTTTTTATTTTGAACCACTGTTATTTTTGCTTTTGTTAGCACACATTGAACTAAGCTAACCCACTTACCGTCTGCAGTCGTAAAAACCACCCCAATATCTATCCTCTTTATGATCTCTTTTTTCACCACTTTTTGCATAAGAGGGTTTAGTCATTTTGATGCTCAATAGTGGGAATGTTGTCTCTCTCAAGCTGTTACTTATGTATGCATATACCTCGAGGGATAACCATAATATTTGCAATGGTCCAAGCAATAGCTCTCTTGAACTTTTGTAATACTGATATCAAGGCCTCTACATGTGCTCCTGCCATGTATGCTGCAATGATAACCAATAAAGTATTGTTGGCCCCCCAAAAGGCATACTGCATGTAAGGAGGGAGGACCTTCGATTCCAATACTGATGGTTCTTTAATTGATGTTCTTGCAGGTGGTGTGGTTTTTTTCTTCAAATCAAGATCGAGCTTCTTAGGGGCATACTTTTAAGACCCGGTGCCAGATAGAGCACTAGCCATCTTATCATAGTCTATTGTTCTATCACTCTCAAAGTTCATGATTACTGCAACCAATGTTTCTACCCCTAATCGCTCCTCAATAGGTATATCAATTGTGATTATGGCATCATCTACCTCATCTATCACTGCCACAACTCTCATGTCATCAGACTGCTAAACTATCATACATATATTTAATATAATTTGATCGTAGTTCCACTTGAAAGTGACCTCTTCAAAGTCTATGTCAATCAACACCCTTCTAGTAGATAAGAAAGGTCTATCTAATATGATCATGGAATGGGCATCCACTTCACAATCTAAATTCATAAAATCTGCCAAATAGATTAATGATGCAACTTTTATCTCTACATCATACACAATACCCACTAGCTCCTTTATAGATGATTAAACCATCAATATCTTTGCAGATGTAGGCTTGAGTTCTCCTAATCCCAATATTACTAGTGGCGTAATATTTATTCCATCTCCCGAATCACATAAGGCCTGGTTAATCTTATGAGGCCAAATAATACATGGGATGGTTACTACACCTGGATCCCCTTTCTTTTCAACTGAATTTGTGTGAAAACTCAAGCTAAATTCATTGACTATGTTTTGGAGCTCTTTTCAATCATTACAATCACTATCGAAATCATCATTAGTACAACTTAGCGTCTCAAATTCTTCCTTAGGTGGTTCTTCAACATCACCGTCCTTTTTCTTTGGCCCATAAGTTGTAGGAAAATAGTTCTCATCAGGTAAAGAGTCATCCCAAGTATCAATGGCCATACAGTGAACCGGTGTTGGAGAGTTCTACACATTATTATCAGGTACTACTTCTGACTGTCTCTCCGCCAAGGTAATAGATTATTTACCATACTGCTTCTCCAACTACTCAATAGTAGTTTCATGTGACCTAACCTTCTAGGATAATCCTAAAATTTTATTTTTAAGTTTAATTAAGCCAGACAGTTGTCTCTCTTGCCTTTTTATCAACATGGTCAGCATCTTTCCTATTTTAGAGTTTGCCTCATGTTTTCCAGGTGGAATGTACTTATCTCTCTCATCATGATAGTTTTGACCTTGACTTCCTTTCCCTTGGGCTTCAAAACCTGACAACTGTTGATTCACATACTTTACCTCCTTAGATATCCCAAACTAATGCCCTTTAGAAGAATTGATGGGGGTAAATTATTTGACAAAATTGCCAATTTCTTTCCATAATAATGAAATATCCTAAGCTATAGCATCCTCAATTATTTTTTGTTCACTAGAAACTCCTATGTCATAAATATCAGAACCTCTGTCATCCCAAGTGTTCCAGCTTTGGTTGATTCATAAGATCTAATCCATGATTCTAGCTGCTATCTTCCATCGCAATCTCATAAAGGCTCTTCAAAACATAGTGTCTGCCATTGCTCTGGGACTGGTAATTAGGGTCTATAATATTTTTGACAAGCTTTTCCCTAATATCCAGTGGTTGTGTACCATGCTAAGCCTCTTCTTGAATCAAAACCATGCCTCATACATAGAATCTAACTGCAGCCACCTGAAATAATAATCTCATCCTTGAGCTGTAATACCTTAGATGGAGGAAAGAACTTGTTCAAGAATTATCTTTATATCTCCTTCCATTTAGTAATAGACCCTCTTCCAATTCCCTAAGACAAAATGATGCTTTCCCAGTAAGTGAGAAAGGGAACAACCTCAGTCTCAGTTCCTCTTGATCTACCCCCAGTATGGTATATGAAGTGTATATTTCAACAAAATGTGCCAAGTACATGTTTTTTTCATTTGTTAGTAATCCAACAAACACTCCCTCTAAGTACAAGAGCTGAATTATGGCACTAGAGATATTAAACGTGACCTCAGAAGGTAAAGCAGAAGGGATAACAGTTCCTATATCAGTTGGCTTATCGTATCCTAAATCTTTCTTATTACCAAAGTATGGATGAACAAACTGATAGGTTGGAATTACTTGATGTTGGCCTCTATTCTGATTCCAACGAGTGTTGCTTGATAGTATGCTATCTATCTCAGTACAGCTAACTGTAACTAAGCTAGACTCTCACCAATATGTCTATCAACACTACCCTAAACTCCGTATTTAGGGAGATTGTCCCTTTTTGGCTCTAACATCCTATTATGTGGTTGTAGTATCCTCTCTGAAATCCTTAGAAGTAAGGGGTTGCCTCTACTCTGTGTGCTAGGCATACACTGGCATATGCCCAACAAAAACAAATAAGAAAACCCAAAAACTGTGATGACTTTTATCTATAAATAAACACCGTATTCCCTAACAATGGCGCCAATTTCTTAATGATGTCTAAGCAATACCTTCTTTTTAATGATGGTACAGTCGCTATCAAGAATAGTAACCTAACTAATGTTAGGGTCGAATCCCAAGTGGAATTGCAGTTATTAGCAGTTCTAGTCTACGGGTTGTACTGGACAGTAAATGGGGAAATTTATTTGTAGTAGTCTTGAGTAGGTAACAATATTAACTTTGGTTGAAATCTGTTATAAGAGAACACTAGGATTGCGTTCCCCCTAGCTTCTCAACTCTGCAGGTTTATCGTGTTATGTTGAACCAACCCAATACCTTACATACAAAATCGATAAGTTATGTACCTTCTATAGTCTTTTGGACAAGTAGAAGGATTTCACCCTTTATATTTTGAGTCATAGGATGTCGCATTAGTGACCCTTATCTTGATCCTAGTTAACTATTACCATTTGAGTCTCTATTTATTAGATGAAATCTAATGGTTACTCACTATATTCTATTGTACGGTAATGGACCGATAATTAACTCTCAAATTATTATTGTAATTATCTTTTCCTAGTCACCGCTCCTCTTTTGGAGTAAGTAGCAATATCTAGGGGAATCCTAACGTTCGTAACTGCTAAGACAACTATTATAATAAAGATAATGCAATGCATACCATGGGTATTGGTTCAATTCAACAATCATACTTCCCCTACTTCGTCAATTAGCCAAGGTTCGTACAACCCTAGCTATGGGTTTTTAGCTGCTCATAATTGTGAAGAAATCAATAACATCAATGATTGAAGGCTTAGATGAAGTCACAATGATAAGATGAATAAAAACTTAAGATGATAACTTAATTAATCAACTAAAGTTAATACAAGAAAATCCTAAGACCAAAGACATATCTTGGAATCAAAATAAGTTTTTGAGTATAAAAAATGTGTCCTTCTTACTAAAAGTATGTAAGGGGTATTTATAGTAAAAGTGAAAACCCTAATAACAAAGATTAGATAAAATAGGAGAATCAAGGTTGGTCGCCACCTGCTCTCGGTACCTGCGGTTCGGTAGGGTAAAGGTGGTACCTACGGTCTGTCACGGGACGCAGGTGCAGACTGCAAGTTGCAGATGGAATAGATCCTACAAGTTAGCTCTTGAGATTTTGGCTTATTAGCACCCGCTTTGTGTACCAGCGGTCTGTGGATCAATTTAGTAGGTGCCGGGGGTCAGTTTTTCAGCTCTTCTTGGATTCTCGGAGATGATTTGATCACGATCAAGCCAAAAAACATCCCAAACATCCCTAATAGCTCCAAAAGTGGACAAAACACGTTTTTTTAATCATTTTTACAAACTTATCATCAAAACTTGGTTTCCTATAAAACGTAACCAAAACAGATCAAATCTAACAAAAAAAACCTAAAAAAGATGCATATTTTCCTTATTTTAAGCATCAAAAGTGATATATGTATATAGCACATCATTCATAAAAGTCAACCTTTTAAACTAGTATCACATGAAGTTTAGTCAATAAGTCAGCAAGGACAAGTAGGCAAGTCAATTAGGACCACCAACTAAGACTCCAAGTCAATAATGATGTCATAAGTATCACATCAATCAAGTACAAATCATACAAGTAATGGACAACATATTGCCATTCCAAAATTTCCGAGAAACCCAGACCACTCAAGGATCCAATAAAAGATAGAAACACATAATCTTGGTTCACTTACAGAATCGTCACACTCACCTGTACCTTCTGCACACATGCCAAGGGCCTTACGTGTGTACCTTATAGCCATGACTTGAAGGGGACAAGTCCCTATCCATGTACTAAATCCCAGACATCATGTTTTTTAACCTTATATTGACGAATCACGCAAAGTCATACAAATACCGATACATACCATAATAATAATCAATAAAACATCACAACAATCACAGAAAAAATGATAACATCCAACACATGTAACTACCACAAGATTTATATATAATTCATTGCCAACGATTAAGCTTAGAACATCAAACACCCTTTTAACCCCTTTTCATTCCTTAACTAATTTCATTGAACAATCAATACTAAGAAACAATTATTATGAACACATAACAAAAATTTTATTAAACTACATTAACCATCACCAACCTTAATCCAAGCTTGCACCATTGACTAAGCTTGAGCCTTGCCTTACCATGTAATTTCTACTTAATTTTTGTCTAAAACATGAATACAACTATAATCAACTTAATAGGCTACAAAGTTGAGTATTAAAACCCTATCCCAACCCTTAAAGCCAAGTTCCTGATCACCCCACCCATTCTAGGGTTTTTCTACCATTAATTGACCTAAAAACTACTAATTTAATGACTACTTTAGTAAATTAATGACATGCAAGAGTAATTTAATGATTATTAACAAAAACCCAATGTTTTACATCTACTTCTCCACCTTGCACTAGAAAACTAGCCACAACAAGCTTAAAACCCTCCCTCAAGTATGTAAACTAGCAATTCCAACGTTAATTAGCCAAAATACTATACTAGTTATACTGAATAATTTACTTATTTTAGTGATGTAAAACAATAAAATATGGTTGAAATCACCCTAAATTGCCTTTTACCTTTCTCGAAATGTGATTTTAACATAATTAGATAGTTTTGGAACATTTCTATTAAAACAATAGTTTACTCCACTATACCTACATTTACCGAGTTTGATCATCGCCATATTATTTTACTTCCGAGCACGTTGCTATGGTGGCAATTATAACGCTCAACTTACATACCAAATTAAGTGCAAGGCAATCATTATCAATATAAACCTAACAAAAGTCAGGGTTGAATCCACAAGTAACAATGTGAATGGTAATTGAGTAAGTTTGAAATGGAAGTTACTCGCTAATTCAAACCTAGGATAAAAATATTTGGGGGTTTGGAATGTTTTTGAAAATGTCACAATTTTGAGGCTTATAGAAGACTAACTCAAGGCTAAAAATAATTAGAGTATGACCAATTAGGAATGTATCTTGGGGTTATGCCATTCTACGTGCGAACTCATGCATGGGTAATAGAAAAATTTATCCAAGTTTTAACTATAGTCGTGGGTAGGCTGGATTTCAAGGTATTAGCACCAAACTTTCAATAAAAAAGTAAATTTCATTCATGGGTTCTTTCAACACCTCACGAATGTGGCCAAACAACCAATCCAATACCTCAATTAGCACCCATATTTCAAAGATGGTACTATCAAACGAGTTAACTCAAACAACATGCTTATTTGTAAGATGATGTCATCCACAAGCTAAGTCAAGTTATTGTTTGTAAATACCCTTCACCCAAATGCCCCCTTTCAAGGATGGTATGAGATCCTAAATAATTGGAGTTTTCACCCACAATTCTTAGTTCAAGTATGGGGTAAAAGAAAAATCCATAACAAATAGCTAATTAGAAAGACAAATAAACAACACCCAAACACTACTCACAACCTATTCAAGCATAACCCTAAGAGGAAGAACAAGCAACTCATAAAGACAATAAATAAAAATATACCAAAATTTCCATTAAATTGATTCATGAAAGATAAAGATAATGTCAAACAATACTTTAAATTTCAATAGATATTCAATGGAGTTTTGCCAATTCTTCCCTTAGGAGTTACTATAATGTTTTCTTAGCTCAAGATTAGTACAAATTTTTGCTCCAAGCTGCCAAGAGATAAGATAAAAAGTGAAGATGAAAGATAGGATAAAAGAAGGATGAAAATGAGAGACAAAACACTAATTTTAGCCCCAATTTCACACTTGGAAAATATTTAAAAAATGCCCTCTTGTTCTTGGTTTCCTTAGAAAATTATAATTTTGCCCTTGAAATGTTTCCACTCCATCATATTTGCGTCCTTGGGATTGCAATCGAGCTCCTGTAATCGTGACTCTTGGGTTGCAATTGCGATAACTAAGGTCCATTCTGATCTCTGATTACTTGACCACAATCGCGATTCTAAGAACCGCGATCGCGATATCTAAAGGCCTCATAAACTCCACCTTTTTCTCTTTTTGTCTATTTTTCTTCCCTTTCATCTTGCTTTTCATTCATTTTCATAATAGGTCCTACAGGATCACAAATGTTGGAAATTAATGCATTCATATTGAGAATTAGCCTTATTTACACAATTTTGTCAAAAATAGTGCAAGAATTTGGATTTTGAAGAGTGGCAAATTTGCCACTTATCAACATCCCTAAACTTAAACTATTGCTTGTCCGCAAACAACCAAGAATAGCTCAATGAGATTGGGTGTTTAACTTATATCCATCTAAAAGAAAGATATACTAAAGAAATAAGCTAACAATTCTCTACAAAGACTTTCCAAACATGTCATGGCAACAAGTAAACCAAATCTAATAAGCACACATTATGAAGTAATGATGAAACTTTGTATCAAATGAACCTACCAAATCAACAAAACATCTTAAGAGGAAATACAAAATCTTCAAAAATTGTCTCAATTTTTACAATGCAACTTACTTTACCCATTTACCCAAACCGAGAGTAAGACTTCTCCCTCTACCCAAAAGTATTAATACTGCTCATAAGTCAGAGGTAGATCTATACACAAAAGACATTGAAATTTATAAAAGAGATCAATAATGAAAGAATTCACATTCACTCTCACAAAGTGATATGAAACCTAACTAGGAAATGCAAAAATCAGCAACTAAACTTCAACAAGACAAGGAGAACAACACATAGAAGAAAGAAGATGAAGTAAAAATGCATGAAATGAAAAGGATAGATAGTGAGACCCTCTCCAATACCAATGATCAGCATAAGAATGTGTATCAAACATTCAAACACACCTCATCAACATTAGATTAAACCTCACTCTTAGGTGGACCAAAGAAATTCACACTCCTTAACTACACCTTTCTTGCCAATTGATTAACACAAGTAAAAAACACATCTCTTGCATAAAACCTTTAAGTTTCGAATTCGCTAAGCTAAAGGAAGACTAAAATTATAATCTAAAAGAGTATTCTCTCAATATGTCAAACTAGTGAAAATACAAGTTCAAATGTCTACTTATACTTATTACATTCAAAAGATAAAATTACTCTTAATTAATTAGTAAGGGGGAGGCGCCCCTTCAGTGTCGAAATAAAGTGTTCAAAGTCCATGTTGCCCTTTTAGAGTTCTATTTCAAGTATCTTCTTCACATATCGACAAGCATCCTCCCTTGGTCAAATATAGAACACTTTCGCACACACTTTTACACACCTTCAATTGCATGAACATGGCTTGTAGTTATTGTAGTTCCTTAGCTTTATTTCTTATGAAATGCCTTAATGGATTGGAACTCTTATCATCCTCTCTATATTAAAGAGAGTTTGTCCTCAAACTTGTGGGTTCCTTAACATCAAGGGTGTCCACGGGTGTAAGGTCACAAACATTAAAAGTGTTATGAACTTGGTAATCCGAAGGTAGTTCAATTTAATAGGAATTGTCGTTGATCTTTTTGAGCACTTGGAATGGTCCATCACCCCGTGGTATGATCTTATCGATTCTTTTATTTGGAAACTGGTCCTTCCTTAGGTGTACCCAAACCCAATCTTCGGGTTCAAGTACCAACTTTCTTCTCCCTTTATTTGCCCTTTTTACAACCTCTTGGTTCTTTTCAAGCTTGATCCGCACTTTCTCATGAATATTTTTCATTAATTTAGCTATTTTTCAACCATATAGACTTATCATAAGTTCACTAGACAAAGGAGTTAGTTTCAAAGGGGGTAAGGGGGGTCATACCATAGACACACTCAAAGGGAGTCATTCTCGTACTTGAGTGTACTACCTGATTGTATGCAAATTTCACCAAGGGTAGATGGTCTTCCCATGGAGTAAATTTATATTTAAACATAGTACATAGCATAGAACCAAAGTTTGTATTCACTACTTTGGTTTGGCCATCGGTTTGTGGGTGGCAAGAGGTTGAGAAAAGTAACTTCGTACCAAGCCTACCCTACATGGACTTCCAAAGAGACTTAGGAACTCTAAGTCCCTATCACTCATAATAGTGTTTGGTATCCCATGAGGCTTTACAACATGTTCAAAAAATAGTGAAGCTACACTAAGAGCATCCTCAGTTTTGGCACAAGGGATGAAGTGAGCCATTTTGGAGAATCTATCAACAACAACAAAAATGCTATCTCGACCCTTTTTAGTCCTTGGCATCCCCAAAACAAAGTCCATTGATATGTCTAGCCAAGGTCAAGGGGAATGGGAAGTAGGGTATACAACCTTTTAGGAAGGAGGCGAGATTTTGCACTCCGACAATCCATGCATTGACCATAAACCTTAGTAATATCTTTGCGCATTTTTGGCCAATAGAGTTGCTCCTCCACAATACCAAGGGCTTTGTAAACCCCAAAATTCCCCATGAGGACACCATTATGTGACTATATCCCAAACAATTCCCTCTATGAACTAGAAGGAACACCCAATACCCTATCTTTGAACAAATAACCATCAAACTGGGAGTAGGAGGAATTTCCATTCGATTTGAGCCATCGGTCCCTTTCCCACTCTTCACATTCCCTATGAATAGGAGAAAATATAGGATCGTCAAGATACAAAATCCATAAACTCTCAAATCCCATCAACCTTTAAGACAAAGTAGCAAAAGTACATTCTTTCTAGACAACGCATCGGCAACTATTTTCCTTCTTCTTTTTGTAATAAATTATGTAAGGGAAAGTTTTAGAAATACAATCCACTTAGCATGATGCTTATTTAAATTTTATTGGTCCTTAAGGTGTTTCAAAAATTCATCATATGTTCATTCCACAAACTCCTTAGGTTATCAATAATGTTGCCAATTGCCCAAAGCTCTAACAAGGACGTACAACACCAAATCATAAGTGGAATTGTTTAGAGTCGCTCCTTTGAGATCTTCACTAAAGTAAGCTATGGATCTTTTTTCTTGCATCAAAACATCCCCAATACCCACTTTTCTTGCATCACACTCCACTTTAAACATCTTGTCAAAATTGAGCAATTGTAATAAGGGAGCCAAAATGAGCAAAGCTTTTAAGGTCTCAAAGGCCTTAGCATGCTCATCACCTCACTTAAAGGGTTGGTCCTTTCTAATAATCTCGGTCAAGGGGGATGCTATTTATAATTCCCCGAGACTATACCCAGATGCTACATGATGCTTACGACCCCAAAGGACCATAAGCTAACCCATGACTGATATCTGTTGTGAGCACTGAAAAAATATGATACTGTAATAATGCAGAAAAATTGGCTAAAATGCCATAAGGTTCAAAACCTAAAATACTGATAAAGTATAGTACTGCAATAACATCTAAAAATACTGAATACTATCTGAAAGTCTAATATGAAAAGCCTCTAACTGAGTTATCTAAATGTGGAGTTGATGGGACAATCCCCCAACTAACTCCATCTACTGAAATACTAAGTCAACTGAAATAACAAAATAAAAAAATATCCTCAATAGATGAGGACTCATTAATAAATCTGATATGCTGGATGAATTTAAATCTATGTATGCACGGTCAGGAACCTAGGTGTCCGAACTTATGATATAAGACATCATAGTTCAAAGAAAGAGTATGTGCTAGTATATGGAATATACTAGTACGCTAGATGAGGTAGGGCTGAATGCAAGGGTTCATATGCATGAACAATAATAAACTGAATAATACAGAGAAACTGATCATAAGAGTACATTGATAATCTGAAATACTGTAAATACTGAGGATACAATACTATGCATATATATATATATACTATAACCTAGCTTTTCTAAATCTAAATACTAAGTTCTGATATCGAGTAACTGATAATCTAAGATTTTTGATAACAAAGTTACTCATACTATTGACTGTATCTGGCAGTCTTAATTCTATAGAACTGAACTGAGTTCTACTCCAGAGGTAATCATCTAATTGGTATTCCCCAAATAAGATAAGATAACTGAGTTGGGGTCCAATCTGTAACCCCAATAGGAAGGGTGTTAATACCGTGCCACGGGTAAGGATAATGGTTGTGAGTTACCCTAACTGGTAGAAACATATTTGTCAACCCTCACTGACAGGAAAGCTTATGAGAGATGTGGAAACCTTTATATGGAAGGAATCCATCCCAACCTACGCTGGCTACGTAGTTCTATAACTCAGGGATTTTCTACTAAGGGTCAAAACCTATACTATTAGGAATGTCCCCATCCCTGGGTTCGCTCGGTGATGAATTCTACTCCTAATTAAAGAAACTGAATTGATCACTGGACTATGCTAGGCTTTACTAACTATTACTAAGCGTGTTAACTGACTGGATTAGACCAATACCGAGTTTCACTGAGTTTTGTAACTGATCGAGAACTACTGATCATGACATGACTGATACTACTCTGTAACTGATACTAGCTCTAGGTACGCAATTAGATTGTCAGTTATTAAATACCCCCAGGACTCAATGGCATAAAAAGTAAAGTGTCACATGATCTTTCCAAATATAACAATGTACACATGTTCATATTTCATCTATAGAGATATTTTATCAAACACTTGTAGGGCATAAGCTTGTATATATACTAACATGTCATGATTTTATCACTTTATTCTCGTGGACTTTCTATCAAACACTTGGAGAGCACAACTTCATGCACATAATCATGTATAACATATAAAAATGGTAACTACAATGCCCAAACTAACAATTTCATGGGTTTAGCATGCAATTCATATAATTGCTCATAAAATACTAATCTAATTTCATGAATCTTATAATAATCATGGATTAAAACCCAATTAATATCATAGACACATTAATTACTTTGTAAATTCAAGGGTTTATCAAGATAATCACATATTTATCACACATGCTATTCAATTTTACGAAACATGCACTTAAATTATGAATTGAAACATAACTAATATCATGAACATGAATTCAATCTAATTCAAACATGGAAATGATGAATCTGAGATCTTGTAAGTGTAAAAAGGGATTCTTGGACTCTATGGGGGAAATGAACCCATAGATGAACACCCAACATACCTGGGTATATTAATCATGAAGGTTCTTGGAGTATTTCTTGAGTTTTAGCCTTGATTCTTGAAGTTAGGGTTTTTGCCTCTTGAGAGAGAATATTTTATTATTGAGAGAAAGTGAGGAAATAATGACATGTTAGGTTATTTAAGGCATAAATTTTGTGTTTAAGGCTGATCTGGTTCATGGAAAAAAACCCTATTACCCTTGAAAAGTTTTTAATTTTCATCACTCAAAAACCCAATTAGGACACCTAGCACGACGCGGTGCTATCGCGCCATGTCACTGGAAAAGAATAATTGTGAACTGAGCCTATGGTGCGATACTCCAATATCATGATGTATCATTGGAAAGTGACAATTTCCATTTGGCTTGGCTCTGCGATGCGCTGACGTTCCAGGTGGTACACTATCTTACAAAAATGGCTCCAACTCTTCACCTGGGTATCAGATTGGGGCAAATTTTATATCGTTGGAAAACTAATTTAATTTCCTATGCAATGGCAGGCTCTAAACTGAAAAATACTGAGTATTTCAAAAAAAATTATATTAGATTACTCATGTACTAAGACTTAAATTAAGCTATGAAAATATGGGTATTACAATATCTTTCCCTTGGAAACATTCATCCTCAAATGAGATTAATTAAGTTGAGAAATACTGATAGACTAAGTTTAAACATTGAAAATACACGACTGAAGCATGACTACATGACTGAAACTACTGATAAGCTGAGTTTACATACTAATCATTCATATCTGTTGAATGAAATACATGACTGAATTGATTCATGAATGCATGACTGAACGTGTAACGGTAGGGAATACCAAGATTATAGCTGTAACTGAACATAGAACTGAGTAAATCTAAAGAAGGTTATTACCTTAAGCTGGGAATACTGATGAATCTGAGATTATTTACTGGACATGTATGAATGAGAACAAGAGAACATTAGTGAGTTTGAAACATGATACATGGGCTAACTATCATGAACTAAACTAGTTTTCTTAAATATATGCCATGACTTGGGAATGGTTATACGGCTGATATTGGAATGAGAGAGTCCATTTATGGGTTCCCACTACTCCAAATTGGATTCATTACATGAGAAGAAACTGAAAGGTTTAGGACACGAAAGCTAGGGGATTATAGTGCATCTCCCCCTTGGGACACTATGTCCCTCGAAGAACGTTGTCTTGGCTGAGATACTAAGGAAAAGCTGAGATGATGAATGGGGCACCTATGAACTGAATCATGACTGAATATTTGGGATTTGAATCTGAGGCATAATACATGAACTGGGATGAACTCGTAACTACTAGCGTGCTCTATCTTGGAATAATCATATTCATAAAAATTTGGATAGTACGACTAAATGGAAAGATGGGAAACTAAACCATACGAACTTGTCCACCAGACTGCTAAACTGGATTGTTGTATTTACGGACTAACTCATGCTAAAAACTTATACTCAACTGGAGCATTTTTGTGATACTCTTTCTATAAAGTACTAATGACTTTTGGGAGCAAGGGAATCTCAGCATGGTCTGACTAAGAAAATCACCATATGGTTAGAATTATGTAATATAGGCACTAATAACTCTACCTACTAAGGTTTGAGCTGGACTGAATTCTCCCATTATGTTCAAGCTTGCTCAAATCTCCAAAATGCATTTAGATGCTTACACATGATCATGATATTCAAGCCTCTCTTAATAACTACAACCTCATGTAAAACAAGCATGTAACAATATTTTCTTAATATGAAACATTTACTCTGTCCCATCTAAGCAACTGCTTATCACTACATTATTTCATAAGGAGAGTTCACTGAAGGTTAAAACATGAGGACCTGAAGCATGAATGGACATTATACTAAACTTGACATTTAATTGAAGCCTAAGGAATAGAATATCAATGTAATGGATTTATCAAGAGGTCTAAGCTGAGGATATGCATAACGAAATCTGAATTTGGATGATCATTAGGAGTGTAGCATGAGTCATAAGAACTGATCATACTGTAAAACATAAGTACATAGGTCATGAGATGTATGACTCGAGTTTGGAGTTTATGTATGCATGGAACATGATTCATAGCACTGAGTAATATGGAACTCCTTATACAAAGAACTGGAAGAGTACATGATTCTCGCTAACATTCACGAATATGAGCTATGATCATAGAGCTGACACATAAGGCATGAGTAGATATCACGATAGATGAAGTACAAAACTTTGCATTGAGTTGTAACACCCTGAGATCACATCTCAAGATATCACACGGTGCTTATGATCCCAAAGGACCACAAGATAACCCTTTACTGATATCTATACCTGTACACTACATAATATTTGAAATAAATGCAAAAACTGGCCAAAGGGTTCAACATATCTTTAAAGACGCAAAATATAGAAAACTAAATACTAATCATCCGATATCTGTCTGAAAAACCTCTGTATTGACTGAGCTATGGAGTTTATGGGACATGTCCCCAACTAACTCCGTCAACTGAAAATATAAACAAAATCTTATGTAAATAATAGTAAACTGAAACTCATCCAAGAAAGAATAGGACTTACTTCTATGACTACTACTGCTGACTGGGATGGAACTGCTGATTAAACTCTGTGCCCTGTGCCTCTGAACCTATGGTGCCAAATAAAACACCATAGCACAAATACGTCAGTAAAGGGATATACTGAGTATGTAGATGAGGTAAGGCTAAATTCAAAGGCGTATGTATGCATAATATCTAAAATGGATAATCATGAACATGGCGAACGAGGACACATACATAATTGCATAAACCATAATCACAATCATTACGACTCAAGATATTGAAACTCGGATACCACTTTACTGTAGACTGAACTCACTACTGACACTGAGATACTAAATCACTGATTCATCTGATACTGATAACTGAGGATCTAGATGTACTTACATGAAGAATTGAATTCTGAGCTTACTGCTTTTGACTGACAGGATTAGAGATCAACCTCTCTAACGGATGATTTCAAAAACTATTATCAATGATAAGAACTCTGAATATATCTGAATCTGACAAAAAGGATACTCAATAAAATCTAAGATAGTGAAACAAGCCTATCTAGCGGTATATCTTTGAATATGATATCAAATAACTGTATATGAGACCAGGACTATCTGATGGGATGGTCTATGAATCAATAGAACTATCTGAGTTCCTCATAATGATAGATGATTGTATCTCATAGTCCTAATTTCTAAAGATTGATACTTAAACTGAGACTATAACTGAAATTGTGGGAAATAGTTACTTAACCGACATGCCCTAACCTACCACAGGTGAACCTGTAACCCCAGCTGGAAGGGTGTAAATACTGTGCCACGGGTAAAGACCTCTCTCTAGTCAATCCTCTCTGACGGATGACCCTTACCAGGCAATCGACCTAAGGCAATATAATAGTCAAATAATCTTCCTCTGGAGGTGACAGCCTTTCCCTGATAGTGACTCCTGTATCCTACGCTGGCTATACAGTTTTGGAGGTCAAGGATTTCTACTAACGACTCTGGCCTCTCTCTCTCTGATGGGAGGAGCTGCCATCCCTTCCCTTGATCGGTGCTAGTTTTACTTCCAACTAAAAGACTCTGACTGAATTCTTAACTGAACATAATTGAACTAAATCTGATACTAATCATGCTTATCAAAATATTTGACTGAGCTATACTGAGATCACTTAGTTTCGATATCTGATGAAAATGGTATTGAATCATGGTATCTGATTGACGATACAGAGCTTGAATAGATTATTTGATCACTTCTGAGAATAGAATTGAACACTTGCATACTATTAGATCTGAGGTGATTATAGGACTGAGGCTAGATTACTAGCGATACAGAGATTACAAAGATTACTGAGATTTCTAAGCTTTCTTACATTCTGCAATTGTCATAAGCTACAGAGTTTTATAGCTCACTAAGTTCTGAAATCATGGCTCGACTGGAATTATTGTGAAACAGACATGGGCTCTGGATAGAAGCTAAATTATTTGGTATAAATACCCCAAGGACTCAATAACATAAAATAAAGCATAATCATTCCTCCATTATCACAACTTTTCATTCATTATCATCATCACAATCATTCATTATCACAGTCATACATTCATTATCATTATTATTAAAGTATCTTTTCAAGTATTTAGGAATCATATCATATGTTCATCCTCACAATCACTAAGACATCACTTCGAGCATGTAGGGATCATAAATATATAATAGAGTAGGGGAAACTTGCTACTAGATCATACTCCATTCAACAAGGTCTTTCCTCAAGTACTTCACACCTAAATCAGTCTTGACATATATTTAGACATCATATGATTTGGGGAAAACTTCATACTATCATGTCTCAACTTACTTGCTAACCACTTGGCATGTATTAAAAGCTTAGTATATAACAAAGATCACATAATTGGGGAATTTACTACCATCACATATCCAGTTGTTTGCTAAGGTCCTTCAACAATTACTAGATATGCATGGGTTCATAATTATTTGGGGCTTTCCCACTATCATGGGATAATTCATCCACTTGGGCATTTTATCAAACACTAGGCATGCATAAACTAACTCACAATTTGGGGTTTCATCTTCAACATACAACAATGGCCCTTATGCTTCACCTAAGCTCTTTATCAAACCTATGGGGGGCATACTTCGCTTATTCAACCATTTCTACAACCAAAAGCCAAGACAATATCATATAAATTCCACATACTAGGGTCAAAGCTCATAAATCTTGTACATAAACATGAATCAAAACTCAACATCACAAGGAACATCAATTTCACTCATATAAATCATGGAATCTCATAAATATAAAAATTCTTGAAGTTTTAAAAAGGGTTCTTGAGCTTCTTGAATGAAAGGGACCTAAGAATCAACATCTACATACCTTGGGGAAACTCTTTTCTTGAAGGCCTTTTGAGAGATTCTTGATTTCTCTAGATCTTTCTTAATTTTTACTTGAAGAAGAGAGGAGATTTTAATTTTTTTGGAAACCCTAATTTTTGGAGTAGAAAGAAAAAAAGAGGCCAATTCTCGTGTAAAGAGCGTATATATAGGGGTTGGGAAAAGCCCCTTTGCGTCCTTAGAATTAAACTAAAAATCTTGATTTTTTGTGATGGCGCGACGCGCCATAATCGCGCCAGTTCACTGGAAAATGGACAATTAGGAAACTACACGACGACGCAATGCGGTGGAAATTGCATTGCCACCTTCGTTGGGAACTGGAACTATACCGCGATGCGGTGAAATCATGGAGGCTCACTGGATTTTGACGATTACCATTTTGGCTGGCTCCGCGATGTGCTAAGGTGCCAGGTGGAACACTGTCTCACTAAAATGGCTCTAACTCTTCACCCGAGTGTCTAATTTGGGAGAATTTGGTATCAATGGAAAGCTTATTCAATTATCTACATGACCAAAAGTAGAGATTAGGGAAATTCCACATCATTCAAACTATTTCATACTTGGAAATATATTTTTGAAACTTTTAAACTCGGATTTTTGCTTTACTGAATACGCTCTAAGGCTCAGACTAGAAGAGGATTTTGCGGGGTATTACATGTGGTAAGGACGGGTTGGGAATCATCCTCTCCCACTTATTTTCTACACATACTAATGTTATTATTAAAATCTAAAATCTTGACTTGGTTACTTGTTCTACTATCTCCCCTTTATCTTAAAGCCATTATTCTAAATCTGTGAACCACATAATCAACAAATCTAAACTGAATTGTTAATATTTTATTCTAGAGTCTGGGGGAGACACTAAGGAGGGATCTGCTAATATTTTGGGTCTGACACCAAAGTTGACCGTTATATAGGGGTTTACAAAAGAAGTAAAGCCTCGGGATCTAACAAGGCATAAACATAAGGATGAAAGACTCTTAACATATTCATAACTTTATTTGGAGAACTTCCCTGATCATAGTGAGACTGGAGTGTATAAAATCTATTTTGGTGTTGACCACTAGTGGTACTGAAAGTGGCACCCTGCTGATCAGAGCGGCCAGACTGAGCTAAAAGACGACTATACTGACTTCGTGGACTAGCCGTAGGACATTCTCGGATTCTATGACCTAACTCTCCACATCCTAAATGCACATCACTACGGATCTACATATACCTAGGTGATTTTTACCGTATTCTTCACAAAATGGATAGGTACGACCACCGCTCGCATTACCTTGGGTTTTGGAGCCTGGCGCACTATCCCAGCGGTCATTCCTGATCTTTGGTACTGGTGCACTAGTAGAAGATGGAGTTGGAACTAAAAACTTTGGAAAAAATTGGGAACAGTTAGACTTAGGCTAAGCAAAACTAAAGCTACCCATTTTGCCTCTCTTATTCTCTCTCTCTCTCTCCTTCTTCTTAAAATTCTTCTCCTTAATCTGTTGAGCATGCACCATAAGCCTAGATATGTCTATTTCCTTAATGAATATCATTGTTCTACACTCCTTAACCACACTATCTGACACCCCAAATACAAAGTTGGTCATCAGTACCTATTGTCTGCTACTACATGGGGAGCATACCTGGCTAACTGAGTAAACTTAAGGGAATAATCTTTCACACTCATACCTAATATTTATGAACTCTAGCACCTTAGATTCTCTCAGGGCTCTGCATCTGTACCCCTGTCTACCTTTCACTGCTTAAACCATATATGAGCTACATCTTGTAGAAGATAGACAGCTAACTCAGCGCTTTCACTGGAAGTCACTCCCATGATATCTGTGACTTTCTAAATTTGATCGAGGAACTTCTGTGGATCCTCTCTTCTAACTTAGATCTTGAGAATAGGGGATGATTCATTTGGCTGAAGTCTCGAATCCTATCCGCAACAGTATTGGCCACGGGGTAGGCCTGCTGGCCATTCATTCTGAGCTACTACCAAATTTTCTAGAGTAGTGAATACAACTCTGAACTCTACATGAGAGACATGTTCGTCTAGGGGATCTGCCTGAACAGGCTGAGGTGCTGACTGGTTTACAGTTCTTTTTTCATTATACTTTTTAGGAGGTATATTCTGTAAACAAAAGGGAGAAGTGTATTAGACTGAGATTTTAACTTGAGCTCATGCTCACTCACACGACATGAATACTAAAAAAAAGGGAAACTTATCCTAAAGCATCTCATAGCCTTCTGTCCATAAGTGTGGCGCGCTACACACCCATGTATAAGACTCTACATAATATAACTTTTAGACTTCCTAGGAAATTGTTGTACTTTAGGCTCTAATACCAAGTTTATAACACCCCGAGTCTGAACCCTGGATGCTACACGGTTCTTACGAGACCAAAGGACCACAAGCTAACCCATGACTGATATCTATTGTGAGTACTAAAAACATAATACATAATAATGCGGAAATATAGGTTGAAATGCCATAAGGTTCAAAATCTAAAATACTGATAAAGTATAGTACTGAAATAATATTTGAAAACACCGAATACTGTCTGAAAGTCTAGTCTGATGAGCCCCTAACTGAACTGTCTGAATGTGAAGTTATGGGACAATCCCCCAACTAACTCTATCTACTGAAAGACTGAGTCTACTAAAATAACAAAAAAAGAACATCCTCAATAGATAAGGACTCACTACTAAATCTAATATGCTGGCTGAATCTGAATCTGTCTATGCACGGTCGGTAACCTAGGCATCTGAACCTATGATACAAGACATGATAGTGCAAAGAAAGAGTATGTGTCACTACGTGGAATGTACTGGTATGCTAGATAAGGTAAGGGTAAATGCAATGGTTTATATGCATGAATAGTAACTGACTAAATGATATAGAGAAACTAAACATAAGAGTACGTGGATAATCTGAACTACTGTAAATATTGAGCATGTAATACTATGCATATAAATCTATATACTGTAACACAGGTTTTTTGAAGCTAAGTACTGAGTTTTGATATAGAGTAACTGATAATCTGAGAATTTTGATAACTGAGTTATTGATACAGATTGACTGTATCTAACAATCCTAATTTTGTAGAACTAAACTGAGTTCTACTCTAAAGATTAAGATTGAAATTGTGGGAGGTAATCATCTAACCAACATGCTCCAAATAAGATAAGGTAACAAAGTTAGGGTCCAATTTATAACCCTAATTGGAAGGTTGTCAGTACCGTGCCATGGGTAGAGATAATGGCTGTGAGTTAACCCTAACTGGCAGTAAGACATTTTGTCAACCCTCAATGATAGGAAGACTCATGAGAGATATGTCAACCCTTATCTGGCAGGAAGTCATCCCAACCTACATTGTCTACATAGTTCTATAACTCAAGAATTACTATAAAGGGTCAAACATTATACTAACAGGAATGCCCCATCCTTGGGTTTGCTAGGTTTTGAATCCTAGTCCCAACTGAAGACACTGAACTGATTATTAGACTGTACTAGGCTTGACTGAACTGTTACTAAGCATGTTAACTGACTGGATTGGACTGATACTGAGTTTCACTGAATTTTTAACTGATTATGTACTACTGATCTTGACATGACTGATACTACTCTCTTACTAACATTGGCTCTAGGTACTCAGCTAGATTGTCGGATATTAAATACCCCCAGGACTCGATAGCATAAAAAGTAAAGCATTACATGATCTTCCAAAATATAACAATGTACACATGTTCATATTTCATCTATAGAGACATTTTATCAAAAACTTATAGGGCATAAGCTTGTACATATACTAACATGTCATGATTTCATCACTTTATTCACGTGGACATTCTATCAAACACTTGGGAGCATAATTTCATGCACATAATCATGGATAACATATAAACATGGCAACTACAATGCCCAAACTTACAGTTTCATGGGTTTAGAATGCAATTCATATAATTCCTCATAAAATACTAATCTAATTTCATGAATCTTATAATAATCATGGATTAAAACCCAATTAACATCATAGACACATTAATCACTTTGGAAATTCAAGGTTTTATCAAGATAATCACATATTTATCACACATACTATTCAATTTCATGAAACTTGCACTTAAGTCATGGATTGAAACCCAACTAATATCATGAACATAAATTCAATCTAATTCAAAAATGGAAATCATAAATCTGAGATCTTGTATATGTAAAAAGGGATTATTGGACTCTATGGGTGAAAGAAACCCATAAATGAACACCTAACATACCTGGGTACATTATTCTTGAAGGTTCTTGGAGTATTTCTTGAATTTTAGCCTTGATGGTTGAAGTTAGGGTTTTTGACTTTTGAGAGAGAATATTTTATTCTTGAGAGAAAGTGAAGAAATAATGACATGTTAGGTTATTTAGGGCATAAATTTCATGTTTAAGGCTGATCTGGGTCATGGAAAAAGAACCTATTACCCTTGGAAAGTTTTAAATTTTTGTCACTGGAAAAACCAATTTGGGCACTGGCATAAAACAACGCTATCATGCCGTGTCACTGGAAAAGGATAATAGTGAACTGAGCCTATAGCACGATGCTCCAATATCATAATGGAGCACTAAAAAGTAACAATTACCATTTATCTTGGCTCCACGACGTGCTGACGTTCCTGGTGCTACACTGTCTTAACAAAAGGGCTCTAACTCTTCACCCGGGTATCAGATTTGGGCGAATTTTATATCGTTCGAATGATAATTGAATTTCCTACGTAATGGAAGGCTCTAAAATAAAAAAATACTAGGTATTTCAAAATTTTTTATGGCATTTCTAATGCACTAAGACCTAAATTAAGATAGGGAAATACGTGGTATTACACTATAGTACTAAATCTCTTGACAAACCTTCTATAAAATCTTGCTAACCCATGGAAACTTCAGATTTATCCAATAGTTTTTGGGGTCTTCCAACTTCATATAGAGTCTATCTTGGATTTGTCCACTTCCACACCCCTTGAGCTAACAACAAAACCCAAGAAGACCACCTTATCAACACCCAAAGTGCACTTTTCCATGTTGGTATACAACTTTTCCTTTCGGAGGACATCAAACACACATCGCAAATGCATCACATGCTCATAAATAGATTTGCTATACACCAACATATCATCAAAGTATAAAACCACAAACTTTCTAATGAAAGGCTTCATCACATGATTCATTAGCCTCATGAAAATGCTAGGAGCATTTGTGAGGCTGAATGGCATGTCTAACCACTCATTTAGACCAAACTTGGTCTTGAATGAGGTCTTACTCTCATCACCAGTTTGTATTCAAATTTGGTGATAGACACTCCTAAGATCAACTTTTGGAAATAGACAAGATCCATTTATCTCATCAAGCATATCATCTAGCCTAGGGATGGGATGATGATACTTTATCATGATTTTGTTGATGGCTCTGCAGTCCACGCACATGTGCCAAGTTCCATCCTTCTTTGGTAGCAATACCACTGGAACCACACACAGGCTCATGCTTTTATTAATGTACCTTTTGTTGAGGAGCTCCTCAACTTGTATCTTAAGCTCTTTAGTGTCCATAGGATTACTTCTATATTCCGATTTGTTGGGTAGTTTTCCTACCATCCTTGCTACAACTGCAATATCACAAAAAAACAATTAAAAACAACCAAAAGTTGCTTAAGACTTTGCAATTATTTAGAGTTAAAAGCCTCAAATGTGTTAGCATCTGCTCACACATCAACACCCTCAACTTAAAACAATTTCTTGTCCTCAAGCAATCAAAACACAACTAAGAGAATACGACAAACATTCAGCAGTCAACAACCAATTGTTTTAGCTTAAAACTCATTTTACAACCTCCAAGGTCAACAAACTCAAACTACTGTGCAATTTATTAAAAAGAAATAATGTAACACAAAAGCTTCTACCTATAGCATAACTAAGTGCCAACAATCATGCATGTAATGTTCACTGCCCAAACAAGAAAGTAACTTAGCAAGATACTAGTGTGCCCTCACAACAAAGAAATTTCCCTTTTCTCTCATTATCAGCAATCAAGGTATAATCGTGGGGATAATCACAAAGACTCTTGCACTCAAAATGAAGTTCAACCAGTGTATGTCAAATACTATATACTTGCCCTTATTGTCATTATCGAAGTGTCTAGACAGGTAAGTTAGGATCACTATAGGACTTTCTTAGGCTTGTAACGTAGGCTAGGGGCTGGTATGGTATTAAACGGCATTTAGAGTGACTAACCTCTTTGGCACTACCTTATCTTGTGGGGTCGACTTATTAACGTATTTTTCTCTTTTTTTCTTTTCTTGATCACACTTTCAGGATGGGTGCACTTCTTTTTATTCCAACAGATTTTCTTTACTTGCTCCTTTTCACCAACACCTAACCTTTTATTCCTTTTCTTTGATTCTTTCTCTTCTATTCTACCCTTCTTCATACCCAACTTATATCACACACCCCTGAAATAGCCACCCTCAACTTAGGCTATTTGCATACATTGAGATGCACAGTGTCCAAGGAGGACCAGGGCTAAAATAGGTTCATTATGATTTAAAAAGGGAAAGTGATAGGTTTCATAGAATGAAAATAGTCAATTTAGGCTCAAACAGGGACCAAGGGATATAATGCATTATAGGAAAGGTCATTTAGGATAAAAGTGACTTAAATTCAAAAATGGACAATGATCCTTTCCTAACCCCTATCTCTTAAGCAAGGCAAAACAAACTGGGAAAGTTCTAGATTCAGTAATAACAAAGGGAACACAGTAAGATCTCACACACACTTGGCACACAAGCATTTCACTAACTACTACTTATCTGGTTCATGTAGTTATTTAGCTGTAATTGTTAAGCACAAAACTAATGCCCTAACCAGATGCTCAATAGTCATAATTTGAGGTAATTCACATAGTCATGCAAAACAAACCTTTGGAGAGGTGTTCAAAGTCAAAAAAAAATTAGTTGACTACCTACAAAACTTGCACTACTCTTAGTTATTTATAGAATATGCTACAACAACATGCTACCCTACACCCTTAACTTAAAATCAAACCAAAATGAAACTAAGGTCTTAGGGCAAACCTGGTAGAGATCAAGTACGAGGATCATGGGGTTTTACCCTGACATCAGCATCTCCAGTTGAGATACTTATATCTGGAGCCTGCTGCTGTGCTGGCTCAGCTACCACTGCATCTGAAGGAGGAGCACTGGATGAGGCTCCTACGACTTTAGATCGGAGTGCCTCCTCCCTTTTCAAGTGATTCTGTAGGGACGCTTGTATTTCCCGTTTCAGGTTTGCTTTGTCAGTGGATGCTACCTCATCACTTTCTTGCGCCGTCTCTTCTGCTCCTGTTTTCTGAGCCTTCTTCTTTTTCTTTGCCTTTTTCTCGACTTTACCCTTATTCTCATCATCTCCTTGTCTCTTTTTCTTTCCTTCTCTCTTTTTATATTTCTTTTATTTTTTTATTCTTCTACACAGGCTCCTCAGTAAGATCAAGCAACTCTAATTCACCTTCGGGCTCCTCAACCACATCTTCTATTATTGTAATGCACTGGAACTGTCTAATTACTCTAAATTCCATCTTCATCTGCTTAAATTCAGATCTGAACTACTTAAGCTCTGTACTTGACATTTCTCTTTCTCACACATCAAACCGATTCTCTAAGTTAGAAAATCTTGCAGGCAAAGACTCATAAGGCTCAAGTGCAGCCCTGACTCTCTTATCTGCTGTAGTTACAAACTACTTGGCAAACTGCTTCAGCTAAACCTTGCACTATTGAGTTTGTCTAGAAATATTTTTAAAGTTTGGCAAGTTGAAAGCAAGTCCTGCTGGTGCTGCAGAAGCTGATGGAGTTGACTCAGTTGCAGGCACTGAACCTTCTTGTGCTGAAAGTGGTGGTGGTGGTACTGTTGCGGCCTCAGGAGCTTCTGCCTCCATAGTAGGCACTGAACTAGAATCTGGAATAGGAGGCTCAACTGCTACCTCTGCTCCCTTCTCAAGCCTCAATGCAGGTAGATTTTTGTCACTTTTGATTAGGTTATGGGTCTTTCTATCAACGACATCCTCATCCATACCTATGATCTTGGGCACATTTGCTGCTCCACATAGCTTAGTGATCAAACACAGGAATGGATATGCAGTATCAGGCCTAGACACCAAATCTTTATCTCCTCAGCAATAATTTCACCAAAATCCAGGGACATCCCAGTCACTAGACTAGCAACTAGTTCGTCCCTATCATTTCCCAGTAAAATATCATTTTCTATAGGGATCAAGTGCATGCGCACTATGCACCACCAGAACTTTGCCTCAGGTATTAGAGAAGCTTTGTAGATCCTTTTATTCGAGTTGGTCAACCAAATCGGATCTCCCTCCGCTATGTGAGTAGGCAACCATTTACACTAATTTGCCTTATATTTTGAATGGGCATAGAATATGGTGAAGTATCCTGAACATTGAAGTTTGGTTCATGAAGAAATCGGTTAATTATTGTGTCCATGATACTTACCATCACTCCCCTCACTGCAATTTTCTCCAGTAATGGCATATTAGATAATTTCTCACCTTTCTTGCATCTTTTTTCCAGGTCCGCTTGGTAGTTTTCATAAAACTCCTGTACTACTGTTGGACTGTAGAAATCTCCTGTTCTGGTCGTCCACTCTAGGCCATAATCTTGGAACTTTTTTATTACCTCCAGGTAGTTGATCAACCCTTTGGTAATGATTGGTTTTTCTTCAAAGATAGGTTTCCAAATAGGTCTCCACTAAGTTCTATGCAGATCATCAAGATATACCTTCTCAGCTCCTGGAATAAGCTATTTGACATTATCTTTAACCTATGGGTTTTTTCATCTCACTATAGCTCTCTGAATTGGAGAATCATCATCACTTTACTTTTCTGAGGATGGTGGTCCCAATTCTATTTTCTCAGACCCCTGCTCTTCAGATTCAGCCTTCTCAGACTCAGGCTGTTTGGACTCAGTTTTCTTGGAACCCTCTTGCTCAAAGGACTCACTCTTAGGTGGGGTAGTAGTTTTAGTATCATCACTATCCTCCACCTGAATTGGTTTAGGTGGAGGAGATGACTTTGGTCTTGGTTTCTTTCTCTTCCACCTGAGAATTGGTTCTTCATCTTCATAGTTGGAGTCCTCATTAATAAGATTCCGAACAACTTTTGGCTTTGCCACTTTCTTTGGAGTGTTAGGACTCTTTCTCTTGCGTGCTATCTTTTATTCCTCCAGCAAGTTAGAGTCAATTTTCAGTGTTCTAAATCATATAAATAAACAAGATACATCAATGGTTGCTTAGAATCCCTGAAAAGAGTTCAATTCAGTTTTAGTTCAAAGGCTTAATGGCAACTCTAGTAAGTCATTGTATTTCTAACAGTTTACCATAGACGCCGTCAGCCTCAAGCAGTGACTACTAAAATTTCTCAACTTTTGATGACATTGTCTGGTAAGACGTCACACCTGTGACGACGTATCAGATATGTCGTCAGACTATAACAGAACCTCATTTTTTTTTTTAACTTATGATAACGTTTGTGGTAAGTCGTCACAGATATGACGTCCTACCATAAATGTCATCATCTTAGAACACAATCCTTTAACTCTGTTTTTCATTGATTTTTAAAGTCAATTTTGACTTGATTTTAACTTAAGTTGAGTTCTTGAACTGCTCTTTAGATCTTTTTTAGTTAGAACCCAGGAAAACCCTAGATTGAAAGTAGCTTGTAGTTCTTTAATCTGCTTAAACTCCTTTGAACTAAGGTTGAACTTCTCTTATTATACATACCCAAAAGAAAGAAGATTTTTAAGCATCGAGCATACCTGATTGTCGACTTGCATACTTTCTTAACAATGGATCTTAGTTTGTATGAAGTGTGAGCTTGAGGTGAGAGGATGTGGATGAGAGAAGAAAGTTGGTCACTTTGCTTTCAATCCAATCTCTCAAGGGAAAGGTTTTCTTGCTTAGTTATAATCAAGTTGGAGAAGGAAGGAAGATATTATACATTCTAGATAAGGAAGGAAATAACTAAACATGGAAACAAAATAAACTACTGAGAAGGTGAAGAGTTTAAGCCTGGGCCGGGTCAAATCCAATTTAACATCTGGGCTCGTAATACCTGACGACATAGAAAAATGCCGTCAGAGTAATGGTAACTCATTAGGCAATATCGTCAGGGTTAGGCAGATACTTCTTTATACTAGACCTCTCTGACGTCATTTTTTGATAAGCTATCACATGTGTGACATCTTACCATAAAGGTCGTCAGGGTTCTTTTTAGCAGATAATCTTGATTTCACTTTCCAGGTATTAAAAAACTAACTAACCTAAAATGAATGGAAAATTTTTTTTGGGTTGCCTCCCAATAGCTCTTGATTTAATGTCGCGACATGACTCAGTTATCTTGGCTGCTCAGACTTCGACAAGACATCATACCGATACCTTTTGTCATCCACATAGAATACATCCATGACTGCGAATACACTCATCTCTTCTTGATTCACTGAGGATGAGCACATTTTAAACTTTGCTTCATTTTTGCCAACTCAAAACTTGAGCTCATTGAGCTCCAAATCAACTAGCAGTCTCCTTGTGGACAATAATGGTCTTCCCAGAATAATAGGCACATGAAAATCAACATCACATTCTATAACCACAAAATCTACAGGGAGAATGAAGTCAGCAGCTTTTACTAGCACGTCTGTAGAATACCCACAGGTCTTTTGATTGACCTATCTGCCATCACGAGTCGCATATTTGTAGGACTAGGTGCCCCTACATCAATCCTCTTATAGAAGGCTAGCGGCATCAAATTAATACTTGCACCAAGGTAACACAAAGCTTTCTCAAATTTCACGGGTCCTACTGTGTACGAAATAGTGAAAGCACCAGGATCAGGCTTTTTCTGTACTAAGGACTATAATGAAACAATACTACAATGGTAGAGATTGTCCACCATCTCATAGGTTACTTTTTTCTTCTTTGTTAGCAGATCCTTCATAAATTTAGCATAGCTCAGCATTTGCTCAAGTGCCTCCATCAACGGCACTGTAACTGTCAGTTGTTTCATTACTGTCATGAACTTGCTAAATTTTTCATTATCTTCTTTCTTCTTCAACCTCTATGGAAATGGAGGTGGTGTTCTTGGTATTTGTTTACATACTACTTCCTCTTTCTTGTCATCTTCTTTCTCTGACATGTCAATAAAGCCATCCACCTTCTCAGACTCCACTGGATTTCTTCCTTCTGATTCATTAACACTTACCTCCTTCTCCATGGCTTTGCCCATAGAAAGGCCAAATAACATCTTACCACTCTGAGTGGTAATCACCAAACAAGAGTCATCAGTCCGTAGGTTTTGAACCATATTACTAGGTAAAGTGCCTGTTTTTCTCTGGTTCAGAGTTGCCAAAAGTTGGTTCATCTATTTCTCTAACTGCTTAATAGAAGTTGAGTATGAGCTAACTAACTGACTGAGTGTAGAAAACTCACTTTTCATATTAGTCACCCCCGAGTTAGTAGCGTCAACTCCCTTCAACAGCTTTTCCATCATATCCTCCATGGACATCTTACTAGAACTAGTAATCCAGCATCCCAACTTCTAGGAGGAACATACAAACCACTTATGTCATTATTGTTTATCCAATGTCCCTGATCCTTATCTTTATAATCAGGCTTATCATAGAAAGTCCGACCTTAGTTCCCTTGGCTACTTCCTTGAAAACCCCCCTGATTACTCACATAGATGGCCTCAGCATCAGCACCTGTAGATATGGTACCTTAAGCATCCAAATCCTTAATCATTTTAGTCTTGCCGGATAGCAAGTACTTTGCCAGCAAGTCCATCTGTGTCTTTAAGTTAGCCATATCCTAATCTCGCTCCTCATCCTTTTTACTCTATTCTGTAGTAATACCACCGCAGTCATAGGGCTAGCCACTACAGAATCCCTAGTGTGCCAAGCTCGACTTTGCTTGGTCATTCTATTTAGCATATCAGAAGCATCCAAAAAGAGAGGTTAATGAACGAACCACCTGCAACTTTATCGACTATTGGCTTTGTAATAAAGTTGAAAGCTCTTTATAAGGTCTCCATCAAATACAAGTCCATCATATTGTGGTTCAGACATTGTGCAAGTTTCTTCTTAAATCTTTCCTAAGTATCGCGCAGTGCTTCAGTCGGAAGCTGTCTAAAGTTGCTGATCTCATCTCTAAACTGTACCCTTCTGGAGGGTGGAAAGAACCGTTCTAGGAATGCATCTTTCAACTTTCTCCAGTTGGTTATAGAATCAGGCTCTAACTCATTCAACCATATTGTTGCCTCTCTAGATAGAGACAATGGAAACAACCTCAATCTGATTGTATTCTGACTCACTCCCGAATTGTCAAAGGATTTGCAGATGGTGATGAAGTTCACCAAATGCATGTTAGGATCATCACCAAGAAAGCCTCCAAATAATCCCTTCAGATTCAAGAGTTGGATCATGGTACTTGTTATGCTGAACTTTGCACCTGGTGCCAATGGTGGCGGGATGATAGCACCTATTGCACCAGCTCCGTCTATTCCTTCATCATCATCTTCATCCTCATAATGCATAGGATATTGACCATATCTACCTCTAGTTGGATGGCTTTTGTTGATGTTTCATTGTACTGATGTAGCAACTTACTTCGCTCTCCTTAGCTTTTGAGGATTCAGCAATTCCTCATCACCCAAGTCCTCATCATCAGGGTTTTGGCGATGTGCTTGTTGACCTAAATTTTGCACATTCACCTGAGCCCTGGCTAAAGCAACTAATCTTTCTGCTTTCTATTGTTCAGCTATTCTTCCAATTAGTTGAGGTTTCGAGTTGATTAGTAATAGTGGTGCGCTAGAAATTCTCCTTTTTGGCATAAACAACACAGTACCTACAATAAACAAAAAAAACAAATAGACGTAAATCAAGAAAACTTAACTATCAGTAAATTTTCGCATACAAAATTTTCAGTCTACAACTGTATTCCCCGACAACAGCGCCATTTTTGATAACGCTCAAATTACACACTTGAATGGGTGTAAGCGATCGTTGTCAATATAAAACCCAACTAGGTTGGGGTCGAATCCCATAGGGAATAGGGTGTGAACGTTAATTTGTTTACGAAATACTTTACTGGTAGTTTATCACTTCCGAAAGTTGGAGGTTTAAAGTTCACAATGTATCAATCTTCACTTTCTAAATTTTTAGAGTTGTTATCAATATAAATGGGAAACTAGGGTTATGATCACCAAAGGTTTCGGGTATTGACAGATACCAGGTAATGCTAGAGATCCTCAAAATGAGTAGAACAACAAATATCCCTTACTATGATAGTATCTGGCTTATCTCTCGACCTCACCAGACAATTTATTATCTAATTCTCTCAAACTTAGATAATTTATCCATATCTAATCGGATGTTATCTCAGTCAGATTAATCCAGTTACGGCATTATTCATTAAACAGAAAGATGGTAGCTTTCGAGTCCCTGTTGATTATTTTTGTCCTCTAGTCTATTTCTCTGTTAGAAGCAAATAAAACCTAAGGCATAATCAAATGTTTGTAACCACTAGATTTTAGTTAAAACCAAAGAATTTCAAGATGTTCTACGACTCTTTGAATCCATTAAACACCTAGAATCATATCAAACCCTAATCCTTGGATCCCATAACTCTGACTAATGAAATTAGCCGCTCATGATTTGACAAAGGAAATCACAAGTTGAATTCATGATGATAATGATAAACTTACGTATAGATGGAAAAAAAAAGTGATTTCTTCAATTAAATCCCAAGTTAGAAACCCAAGAATAGTTGATAAGAAAGAAACTAAAAATAATTGGCGAAAGAGAACAATGTACGTATTTCTCCCTTCAAAATTCTTGTTCTGAATAATCAAAACTTCGTTACTTAAAAACCCTAAAAAACTGTTGTTTATACTAAAGCCTAATTAAGGAAATAAAATAACAAAATCACAGCTAGGCTCGGATTTAGGTGACGTCATATTGGTATTGGTTGTCAGGCTTCTGACGGCGTCTCAAATATGTCATCAGAAGTTATGCCATCTTGACCTATTCTTCCTCACTCTGACGATGTCCTATGATGGATTACCACACTTTTGACGGTGTGTAGCAAATGTCATCAGACCTTCAGCTTATTTCACCATGTTTTGCCTCACTCTAATGGCATATTTTGATGGCTTACCACACATGTGATGACATATTGAGAATGTCATCACTCTCATCCAGTAACTCCTCTCCACTGTTCTTCTGGACGCCTTTTTTTGGTAGCTTACCACATCTCTAACGGCTTGCAATAAATGCCATCAGACTCATATCAGTTAACTTGTATTAGATTTTTCTTATTTTGTTCATCTTTTCTATGTTTTTCTCCCATCCTTGCTACAACTGCAATATCATAAGAAAACGATCAAAAACAACCAAAAGTTGCTTAACACTTCACAATTATTTAGAGTTAAAAGCCTTAAATATGTTAGCATCTGCTCACACATCATCAATTACCTCCCTAAACTAAAGTATTTTCCATTGAGATAAGATATTTTCCTTTAAAACTAAAATAATTTCCCTTGATATGAGTATTTTTCCCTAAAGCTTGAAATGATATATTTTCCTAACGTGAATGAAATACCTTTAAGTATGTTCCAAAGTTATATGTTTTTGAATTTCAAGTATTTGAGTGCAAAAGAGTTATGAGTTCTTGAGCATTGAAGAAGTTTTACTCTCCATGATACATATGCATGAGTTGAAAGTATTGCTTAAAGTTTCCTTTGGCCTTGAGTAATGAGAATAAGAGAAGAGTATAAATTTCAAAGCTAAAAGTATAATGACTCACAAGATTGTGTTACATGTTCCATTTTACATGATTCATGAGCTTCACATTTTATACTTATTCAAGCCATGTGAGTCATTACTTATTACATGCATGATTTTATTAAAGAGTATTGATGTTTTTTTATATAAATGCATGCACCCCCATATACTCAGTACATTCCCAAGTGCTGATCCACCTATACGTCTATGTGCTACATTGTCTTATAATGTAGATTTAGGTGCTCACTCCCAGCCTCGTCAGTGACTTTTTAGTACCTCTTGCTACATTCCAACAGTGGTGAGTCCTTATGGTTTGAGTACCTATCTTCAGACATTTCTGCGTGTGAGAGACTATGTATTTACTTTCATTCATTTCGAGTCAGTTGGGGACCTGTCCCAATGGCTCTTTAGTTCATGGATTAGTAGAGGCTTTGTCAGACTAGTTATCAGATTGCGGTTGTGTTGAGGTTTCCTGTATTTCTTGGTTGTTTAGACCGAGCATTTTCTCCGTATTTCCTTTCATATGATATGACTATTCTAGTGTTAAAATTATTTCATCTTGAAATGAGTGTTATTAGTAGAAACAGGCTCAAAGGGTTAGCTTGGGGATACTTGTAGCCTCAAGAACCACGTGACGTCCCGGGAGGTGATTTTAGGTCATTACAAACTTGGTATCAGAGCCTAAGGTTTTAAAAGAGTCCTAGGGAGTCTGACAAGCTGTGTTGAGTAGAGTATTAATCATCGGTGTGTAGCACGCCACATCTATGAGAAAGAGGCTATAAGACGTTTTAGGAAAAATTTCTTTCTTTCTTTCGGATTCTATTGTGCATACAAGTGTCCCTCTCATCTAATAATTTGTGCTCTTCTATTTCAGAAAATGCCTCTCCGAAGTGTGAATACCCACAGGAACTATGATTAGCAACCCCCACCTGTTGATCCTTTGTATAAGACTGTGTCTCATGCTGAGTTTTGAGCAGCCTTTCAGGCGTTAGCCTGGTCACCGATAATGGTCGGGCCAATAACCAGGCCATAGTTGCTAATTAACAGGGAGATGATGTAGCTGCAGCTAAGATCCATGATTTCATGCAGATGAATCCGCCAGAGTTTTATCGGTCCAAGGTAGGTGAGGACCCACATTATTCCTGGAGGAGGTAAGAAAGATCACGTAAGTGATGCATGTTTCTGAGTAAGAAAGTGTTGAGTTGGCATCTTACAGGTTGAAGGACATTGCATATGACTTGGTTGTATCATAGAGGAAAGGTAAAGGTAAGGATGTTGCTCCTATGACTTGACAGGTATTCCAAGATACGTTCTTGGACAAGTTCTTTCCACTTGAGATAAGGGAGGTAAAGATCGAAGAGTTTATGAACTTGAGGCTGGGCTCCATGACTGTTAAGGAGTACTACTTGAAGTTCCACCAGTTGGCCGAGTATGCACCTGATTTGATTTCTGACACCCGAGCTAGTATGAGCAAGTTCGTGATTGGTGTTTCTCGGTTGGTACTAAAAAAGTGTAGGACTACGATGTTGCATAGGGATATGGATCTGGCTAGATTTATGATGCATGCCCAACAGATAGAGGCAAATAAGATTAGGGAGATAGATCGAGTGCGTAACGCCCCAAAATTGGGTCTCGAGATGTCTCACGGTGCTTAGGATAACAAGTGACCCCATGCTAACCCTTCTACTGGCATAACTCATAAGAAACTGAACAAAAAGTATAAATCTATATAAATCTGCAGAAAATAACTCTTTTCTGAATCTGATCGATACAAAATTGAATTTACAAGATTACAATTCTGCCTTAACAACCAAAACTGAAACGGAATGCATCAACTTCTACTGACTATCTATGAAGCCTCTACTAGTATTGACTGTAGGTAGCCGGGTCATGACTCCCGACTATCCCAAATAAATACGACCGAATAAAGAAAATACAACACTATTAGTTCTGCATAACTGGCCCAGGCCCTTGAATCAAAAGGACTCATTACCTGCTGACTGGATACCACGAACTAAATGGATCTAAAGGTGCATACTATACCTTGTACCTAAAAATGTAGCCCAAATACGAATATGTGGGTCAATACCATGGAAATGTACCGAGCATATGAGGGTGCAATGCGTATATAAAATAATATCTTAATATCATCACAGTTTACAAAATTATGCATACTGATATAAATAACTCACTTTGCTCAAATTAAATCATCAAAATCATGGATGAATAATACATGTAAAATAAATCACGTGAGCCATTACAATAAGTTCGAAATTTACTTTCTGCTCGGTTTCAACTTGTAAAGTAATCAAGTCTTAAAACAACTCTCTTTATAACATAACATTTCAATCTTTAGGAAACAAGGAACTTTCTCACAAATCATAGTTTTCAAACCATACACACTTATCTTAGAGCAGACACACACACACACCATGGGAGTTACTTATAACCGACATAAACCATGTGATCTTATCCTGGAGTCAACGTTTTGTCCTCCTAAGGAAGAAACCCCACATTGGGAAGGAGCTTCATACTCTTGCCAGGGAGTATAACCTCAACTCAGTGATCACAAACTTGGCCTTAGGTACACAAATCTCAATCCTACGGTGGGACGTAGTTCTAGGGAAGTAGGGTACACTCACCCACACCTCCCGCTCGGTGCTAAATGCTACTCCCGTACTCAAGCTCAGTCTCATTTAGGAAATCCACCTTAAAATAATCTCAAGGGCCTATAATAAAGGCCAAATCATATTTCTCATAATTGAATCATAATAAATTGTGGATTCCTATTTTCAACTCAAAATCATGATATGAATTTCAATTCAAATCTCAGTAAATAATTTGATAAAGGAAAACTCCAAATCGTAATATCATAAAAATCTAATTGCAACCGACATAAATATAACGATTCCATCTTCCAAAATATCATCTCAAATTCCATACTTGTTTAATATCAAAACAACAATCTTTGCTTTTGGAAAATACTTATAAAATCATGTCCATGACTCGAGATCAAAATCTCCTTATTATTTCATCATATATATTTAAAACCCCAAATATAAAGATTTAATACGTCAAAATGATATCTAAATTTCATACTCAACAATCATCTCGTAAATCTTCACTTATCTCAATTAAAATATTGGAAATTAATTCATGACATAAATATCATAATTTCAACAACTCAAAATTCATATCACAAATTCCGTAAATTCATCCTCAATACTCATTTCAAATAAATTCAACAACATCAATTCTTAATAGGAAAATATAAATCAAAATATGTATATCTCAACTCAAATCATATCAAGATAAAATATAATGCCTTCAAATACTCAATTCATGGATAATTACATAAACTCAAAATAAGATAAATTGGTATAAACTTCAACATAAAAATTTACGTAATCTTTATAAAAATCAAGTTTTGAGCACAAGACCGGAAGGATTATTATTTTTCAAACCTCACATACCTCAAATTTGTGACTTTGGATGAACTTTCGATTCCGGAACTCTACTCGTAAAATAATAGGTCCTTCTTGAAGATCTCAACTGGGAAATTATGATTCCTAAATTATTTTTGAATTCCTGCGGTTTAATTTTTAGAGATATTGAATTCTTAGTTGAAGCTCATGTGTTTGGTTCTTGAAAATTTTCAGATAAATGACCAAATTTTGGTCCAATGTAAGCTGAATCCCATTTTAAAACATGATTGGGGGATGGTAAATGACCATAATGCCCCTAAGGAAACAAATAAAGTCGCAGTTGTCCCTCAGTCACTGATTTGATATGCTGAAGTAAATTGATCATAACTCTTTACTGCGATGATAAAATTGGATGAAACCAATTTCATTGGAAAGAAGACTCAAGAGCTTTCATTAGCTCACCCAGTTCATTAAATACAAGAAGTTATGATCATTGGAAGTTGAACCTAAAATGCTGAAAAATGGACAAAAGTAGCGTTTTTGCTACTGGTTTGAAATCCAAACGCGGCCTTATGCATTCTAAAAAATTTTGAAACTCATCCGATATGTACTATGAGCTTGCTCAATCATAACAAAACTTGAAAATCAAAAAACGGATGTCAGAAAGGTCATGAATTAATTCCCCGAAGTATGAAGGTTCAAAATAAACTAAGTGTTGAACACTTAGCTAGAGTTCTAAGTGTTAGGCTCCATGTGACTCGTTTTGAAAGCTCTAACGACGAGGGAAGTTTACGGGGTTTTACAATATATCCCCCTTGGGAACATTCATCTTCTAATGACGCTAGACAGGCTAAGGATATCGAGAAACTAAGGATGCAAAGTTGAAATAACTTGCTCAATTGGACCTATATCCTTCTTAACTTTTTTACACTATGATGAATATATTTACTCATGATAAGAATAGCTATATAGCTGAATCTTTGATTAGATAGGATCTGAATAAGGGAAGGTTGTTATCTTCGATTAAGTGTGAGCTGACTTGCCTTTACTTATTATAAAGAGCTGACTCATGCTGAGAGTTCAGAATTCGCTTGATGTGCTCAAGGTGCGATTATACTTATAGATGATGAAGCGATAGTTTATGAAGACTTAAATCATGAGAAAAAATTAGACTAAGATTACACACTGAGTATCACATCGCCTAAGCTGGACTATTTGGAAAATAAAGATCATTCTGTGAATACTTATGAACCGAATCATGACTAGATGCCCGAATTCTGAAATTGATACCTGATACATATATTGAGCTGAATTCACAATTTTCATGGGTGTCAACAACTATTTTCTGGAATGACCGTACTTATAAAACTTCAGGTTGTAAGACCAGACTAGTTCAGAAAATAAAAAACTAAAGGAATCTATCGATTTGATTATTAAACTAGATTACTGGATGCTAAAACTGAATCATACACTGGGATAGAATTTCTGAACTTTAGGCGTCACAACACCTTACTTAAAAACTACACACTTCTAAAATAATCTCTCAACCATTCCCTTCCCTTAAAACCATACTCATTGGTTTATCTAATTCCCACATGGTCGTTGATATTTCCATCTACTCATGTCTAGTCGGAATGAAATCTTATCACCATGTTCAAGCCTAACCTCGAAGTCACAAGATACACCATATAACGCTATATTACTAGTTTGAATCATGAATTTAACACACCCTGCATTTCACTACTTCTCATCTCTTGAAAAATTCTCATTACCACTCCAACAATCACACTCAACCTCATATTAGACATTTACTAATGTGCAGTGCACCCTTCCACATATATACAAATATAACATTCAAGCCTAACTTCATATGCACATACGCACCTCTAAACCGACACTCATAAAGCATTTTTCTCATATTCCCTAACACCTTACTCATAACAACTTCTATGTATTATTCAATTCTTAAGATGATACACATAAAATATTCTCGAATAACCCAGCCATACTCAAAATGTCACCTCAAAATTCATTCAAACTTATGGACTTACATAACGCATAAAAATCCAACTAACCATGACATGTATCGAAGAATTAGCCTCGATCTTACTTCATATTTACCAACTTAGCTAAAATAAGCACACGACCATCTTTCATCAATAAGAAATAATTACTCTCTCCCCTCTAGACAACTGCTCATCATCACCATCTCGACTAAATGAAAAAGGTCAATGAAAGATTAGAATATGGAGACCTAAAAACATGAAGGGATACTGTAAATAACTTGACTCTCTTTATCGAGGCCTTAGGAATAGGGTATCAAAGTATGTAAAAAAAATACAAGCTTCTTGAAATATCAAAACTCAATCTTAGGGCTTAATGCCCATGCTTCAAACTTGTGCCAAAACATCTCAAAATTTATGCTTGATAACATAAACATTCGTAGTTGATAACGCTCAATCTACAGCTCTCGTGGGAGTGTAAAGCGGTCGTTAGCAAATATAGAACCCAACTGGGTTGGGTATCGATCCCACAGAGAATAGCTTGGTCAACAAGTAAGTGAAATTATTAGACTTTTGGTGCAAGTCTCGTAAGAAAGGGGGATTGTAATAAGTAACCAAAGTAATGAAATAAAAGCTGAAAATAATAAAGTAAAAAGAGAGTATTTCGTAGGTTGTGAAACAATGAGAATTGAGGCGTTGGGGTTATGTCCACCTTCTGAGGTATACGTCTCTATTGGCTATGAGTGTGTAGAGTCTTGACATGTAATTGCTTATAGAGAATTGTAGTCGATGGTAAATCCAAGCGTCTCTCGACCTAAACAAGGACTATTTCACTTTAACTCTCTCGAGCTTAAAGCGTGACTAACGGTACGAATTCTCCAAGAAGTTAGTCCAGGTACGGCACTAGCTTTTTAATAGGAAAGGGTGTCCTACTACCTTGACATTATCTCTTTTCCAGACAAATAACTTTTCTCTCGAACAAGTCAGATGTTAGACTGGCGTTGGTCTATGCGTCTTCTTTTCTAGACACATAACCTTTCTCTCGAACAGGTTAGATGTTAGAATGGCGTGTTCTTGTGTTTGAACCGCAAAGAATGTAGATTTAAGATGAAGAGAATAATGATATAAGCAATATACTTGTCTTGAACTCACAAACTCATAGCTATAGATAGTAACTCATTCGGCTTCCATAACCCCAACTAAGAGATTTAGTTACCCATGAATGCGAAGGATACCACGTTTTGCATGGTGGATGGCGTGAATAGTAGGTGTTTGGCGTGTGGTTTTGGTGATATCGTAGCAAGTAACGATTCTCTTGTTGCGGAATTTAAGAATAGAAGAATAGATTAGAAGTGTTTGTAGTGGAAGATGAGAAAGATGGACGAAAATTATATTGTTGAGTTGATTATTGAAGAAGTGAAGAAGTTCTTTTAAAATCTCTAACATGATAGGGTATTTATAATACTCCTATCCTACTCCTACTAAGCTAATGAAATAAATAACCAAATCCTAATATACTAATGAAATCCTTGACCCAAATGTACTAGGGCAAGGTTACAAAATTATAATCCAAATAGAATAATGAAACACATAACCTAATTGCACTAGGTTAATGTATTATGGCAAAAATCCAGCTTTGTGTCTGTAAGTCCCAAAGTCTTCAGAAATGCTGTTTTAGCCCGGGACAGATTTTCCATGCAGCAGATTTAGTCCTTTATGCGTCCAGCTCCTTTCCATCTCGTTTGTGAGCTTTCTTTTGCGTCAAGTAAGCCATAAATTGCTGTATTTTGCATCATTTATACCTGAAACTTTCCTAATCACATTTGTTAGCTCATTTACAGGAAAAAGGACTAAAAGTGTACGAAATAGATAATTAGTTCTCGAAACTAGGCTAAAATATGGGCAAAATATATTGATATAGGCGCGTAATTTCGCCTATCATCAGTAGTTCATCTTAAAATCTGAAAATCTCAAAAATGTGCATGAAAATATGAATATAATCATGAAATTTATATTCAAAGTCTCTCAAAATTCATAATCTTGTAAATAGTGATAATAGGTATGAATCCCAATTTACACTTCATGTATAAACATTTAAATCCGTAGAAAAATAACATGCTCAACATGCTTCTTGAAAATACTTCAATACCATCAAAATAATAAGATCAATAATCTCAATATCATGCTTAAACTTAATTGAGAAAATCTGGAAAATCACTTTATATGCAAAGATATATGAAAATAGTCATGTAATTCAAGGCTTAAATCACTTATAACTTTATAAACTCAAAACATGATAATTTTGGCATAAACCCAACTTGTAAGTCATGTAATCCTTTATAAAATTCAAATTTTTGGGGCATAAAGTATAATACATAGAGCAAATCACGAATTGGTGATTTACATGAAATTCTATTGAAATTGGACATAGCAAAATTCATAACTTGGGGATTTATCTTGAATCTAGTTTAACATGATATGTAATCCTTTGTTCAAAGATAATTCTTGAAGACATTTTATCAACCACGTGGAAAGCATGGATACTTGAATTAAATAATATAAAATGAATTGATTTCTTGAATACATGCACTGACAAGAGAATGGGTTGGGAATCCTCTCCCCTTACATCATTCCTACACAAACTGGCACTACTACAAGAATCTGAGATCCTGACTTGGTTACTTGTTCTATCATCTTCCCCTTAGCTTTAAGCAATCATCATTAAGTCCATGAACCACTTAATAAACTCTGAAATGAACTTCAATCACTTTAGGGTATTGGATATAATAATACACATGACCACTGAACTCCCATAGAATATACTAAACTTTCTTTCGCTTCTATAATTATCATCTCACAAAATCCCAAAACAACAAACTTAAATTCGTGTATACACTGCTCAAGCCTACTAGTTCACCTTTTGTACAACTAACATTCACAACACATCAATCATTATACTCACTTTGATCACCATCTACTATTCAAACTTAGTATCTTGTTCTATCTATGATTAACCACAATCTTCACAATTATTCTTACATGTCAATCATTAAAAAAACACTAGTCTGCTAAGACCTCATAATAATAATAATCAGTTGTAATCCTATGGTCTATCATATTTACAATCCATCAACATATCCTCCTTCTACAAATTATTACTATTTACTCATCTATACACCTAACTTCTTTCATATCTCTATAAGTTTCAACTAACTCCCTTTTTTCCAATCTCAGGGATGCCTAAATTAACAACACTCATCCACCAAGTACCTTCATCAATAACCTATACTTCTCTTGCATAACAACCCTGTCAACAACTCTCTTCATATTTTAAGCATTCAATAATTTACCTTAAATAATAACTTTTTCTCTACCTTATACTAAACTAACACACCAGGACATATCACTGCATTACTGACTCATTCTCATTTCAAAAGATTCAGCTATACTTATATTCAATAAATCGCCCTTACTATTTTTTTTGTCACTACACCTCTAAACTCATACTTTCAACCAACACAAGCATAACAAGATGAACAACAAGTTGCTAGTGAATCAAAATAGGGCTCACATGGCTTCACTAGACTTTGATTTTGAGTTTTGAAAAAAAAAATGAAAATATGATGAATCACGAAGCAACTATGCTAGTGAATCTAAGTAGGCCTCACACGGCTTCACTAGACTTTGATTTTCAGCAAAACAATAATAACAAGGTTACAAGATATAGAAACTTAACACACAATATTCAATGATCTAAGGATACATGTATTATTCTTTCTTAACTGAGAAACTCATAAAAATGAGGGTATAACTTTAAATTTGAGGGACTTATGACACACTAGAAGGCTCCTCTCAAGCCGCTTTATGAAACTTCTCGCTAGTAAATTTGAAAGCATTATCAAGAGAGGAACTAGAACTTGTTAATCATGCTATCTCAAGAATAATACATAGATAGGGAAGTATAGATTATCATTATGGACTATAAGGAGGAATATGAAAGAACATCTGACATGGGCTTAGTGCGCGAATTTTATAAATCACGAATAAAGCACTTCAATCTTTGAAACTCAAAGGCACTGAGGGGGGAATTTCTACCTCGCTTATAATCCCATGACTAACTATGGAGAGTATCCGAAAAAGCATTATCAATAAAGATTCGAGCTTGAATATTTTTGATCTCTTAAAAATAAGGCGGAGATGGCCTGAATAGAGTAAGATGAGAATCTGTATAGGTTTCTTAGAGAACCTTTTTTTTTGTAGCATAATCTGAGACTTGAAACAATGGTAACATTTCCTAAATGCCTCGTAGCCTCTCGAAGAAAAGTACAGATGTCTCTGTACCGTTCCGCAAGACTCTACTAGACACAGCTTCATAAACATCCTAGGACACTTGAACTCTACGCTCTGATACCAAGTTTGTAACACCCCAAAATTGGGTCCCAAGACGTCACACGGTGCTTAGGGTCATAAATGACCCCAAGCTAACCCTTCTACTGGCATAACTCAAAAATAATTGAACAAAAAGTATAAATCTATATAAATCTGTAGAAAATAACTCTTCTTTGAATCTGATCAATACAAAACTGAATTTACAAGATTACAATTTTGCCTTTACAACCAAAATTGAAATGGAATACATCAACTTCTACTGACTTTCTATGAAGCCACTACTAGTATTGACTGTAGGTATCTGGGTCATGACTCCCGACTATCCCAACTCAATACGACCAAATAAAGAAAATACAAAATTATTAGTTCTGCACAACTGACTCAAGCCCTTGAATCAAAAAGACTCATCACCTACTGATTGGATACCATGAACTGAATCGATCTAAAGGTGCATACTATACCTTGTACCTACATTTCAAGAAAATGTAGCCCACATACGAATATGTGGGCCAGTACCATGGAAATGTACCGAGCATATGAGGGTGCAATGTACATATAAAATAATATCTTAATATCATCACAATTTATAAAATTATGCATACTAATATAAATAACTCACTTAGCTCAAATTAAATCATCAAAATCAAGGATGAATAATACATGTAAAATAAATCATGTGAGTCACTACAATAAGTTCCAAATTTACTTTCTACTCGATTTCAACTTGTAAAGTAATCAAGACTTGAAACAACTCTCTTTAGAACATAACATTTCAATCTTTCAAAAACAAGGAACTTTCTCATAAATCATAGTTTTCAAACCATACACACTTATCTTAGATAGAGCAGAGAGACACACACACCATGGGAGTTTCTTATAACCGACATAAACCATGTGATCTTATTGTGGAGTCAATATTTTGTCCTCCTAAGGAAGAAATCCCATGTTGGGAAGGAGCGCCATACTCTTGCCAGGGAGTATAACCTCAACTCAGTGATCACAAACTTGGCCTTAGGCCCACAAATCTCAATCCTATGGTCGCACGTAGTTCTAGGTAAGTAGGGTACACTCACCACACCTCCCACTCGGTGCTAAATACTACTCCCGTACTCAAGATCAGTCTCATTTATGAAATTCACCTCAAAATAATCTCAAGGGCCTATAATGAAGGCCAAATCATATTTCTAATAATTGAATCATAATAAATTGTGGATTCCTATTTTCAACTCAAAAATCATGATATAAATTTCAATTCAAATCTCAGTAAATAATTTTATAAAGGAAAACTCCAAATCATAATATCATAAAAATCCAATTTCAACCAACCTAAATATAATGATTCCATCTTCCAAAATATCATCTTAAATTCCATACTTGTTTAATATCAAAACAACAATCTTTTCTCTTAAAAAATAATTATAAAATCATGTCCACGACTCGAGATCAAAATCTCCTTATAATTTCATCGCATTTATTTAAAACCCAAAATATAAAGATTTAATACATCAAAATCATATCTAAATTTCATACTCAACAATTATCTCAAAAATCTTCACTTATCTCAATTAATGTATTGGAAATAAATTTATGACATAAATATCATAATTTCAACAACTCAAAATTCATATCACAAATTTCGTAAATTCATCCTCAATACTCATTTCAAATAAATTCAACAACATGAATTATTAATAGGAAAATATACATCAAAAATATGTACATCTCAACTCAAATCATATCATGATAAAATATGATGCCTTCAAATACTCAATTCATGGATAATTACATAAACTCAAAATAAGATAAATTCGTATAAACTTCAACATAAAAATATATGTAATCTTTATAAAAATCAAGTTTTGTGCACAAGACCGGAAGGATTATTCTTGTTCAAACCGCACATACCTCAAATTTATGACTTTGGATAAACTTGCGATTCTGGAACTCTATTCGTAAAATAATATTAAAGATCTCAACTTGAAAATTATGATTCCTAAATTATTTTTGAATTCCTGCGGTTGAATTTCTAGAGATCTTGAATTCTTGGTAAAAGCTCATGTGTTTGTTTCTTGAGAATTTTCAGATAAACGACCAAATTTTGGTCCAATGTAAGCTGAATCCTATTTTAAACCATGATTGGGGGATGTTAAATGACCATAATGGCCCTAAGGAAACAAATAAAGTCACATTTATCCCTCAGTCACTGATTTGATATGCTGAAGTAAATTGATCATAACTTTTTACTGCGATAATTGGATGAAACCAATTTCATTGGACAAAAGATTCAAAGATCTTTCATTTGATATATAGTAGCTCACCCAGTTCGTTAAATAAAGGAAGTTATGATCTTAGGATTTTGACCCTGAAATGCTGAAAAATGAGAAAAAGTAGCATTTTTGCTACTGGTTTGAAATCCAAATGCGGCCTTATGCATTCTAAAAAATTTCGAAACTCATCTGATATGTACTATGAGCTTGCTCGATCATAACACAACTTGAAAAATGAAAAATGGATGTCGGAAAGGTCATGAATTAATTCCCTAAAGTTTGAAGGTTCAAATAAACTAAGTGTTGAACACTTAGCTAAAGTTCTAACTGTTAGGCTCCATGTGAATCGTTTTGAAAGCTCTAACGATGAGGGAAATTTGTGGGGTCTTACAGAGTGAGGGGTAACAAGAGGGCTAGACCTGAGCATCATGAGTTTAGCCAGCCTAGGTTCCATTGAGGGAACTGCCCTCAGTTTAAGAGACGTTTGTCTATGCCAGTGCCTTCATCAGCTAGTGCTCCTATGCCTAGAAGAAGGTAGGAGCAAGGGCCAGATCTTTTATGTCTAGGTCGTAGAATAGTGTTGATAATAAGCCCCACTATCCTCCCTATGTTAACTGTGGTAGGAGTTATCTCGAGGAGTGTTTTGTAGATCTGAGGGGTTGTTTTATTTGTGGCAAGTAGGGCCACAGACTTAGAGATTGTCCTTATGCTAGACAGGGGAATAGAGATGCCCGACCTCAGGTACAGGCTACTAGTGCACCAGCTCTTGTACCCCATCCCGCCCTTACTTAGGGTGCTTCATCTAGCACTGCTTGCGGTCAGCGCCAGAATAGATTCTATGCCTTACCATCCAGTCAGGTGCAGGAGGATTCTCCCAATGTTGTTATCGGTTTGCTCCATGTCTTTTTCTTTGATGTCTACATGTTGTTAGACCCCGGGTCAAGTATCTCTTATGTGAACCCACATGTAGCTATGAATTTAAAAATGGATCTCAAAAGATTCCTGAGCCTTCCCTAGTTTCTACACCCGTCGGGGAGTCAGTTGTTGCTAAACAAGTGTATAGAGATTTTTCTGTTACTGTTCTACATAGAGCCATACTTGCTGATTTGATAGAGTTAGACATGGTGGATTTTGACCTTATTCTGGGTATGGATTGGCTTCATTCTTGTTATGCATCTATAGACTATCGTACTCATATGGTTAAGTTTTAGTTTCCTGATGAATCAACTTTGAGGGGTTTAAGAGTTTAGTATCACCCATGAGTCATTTTATCTCCAATTTCAAAGCCAGAAAGCTAATATCCAAAGGTTGTATCTATCACTTAGTTAGAGTCAAAGACATTAAGTCCGAGGCTCTAACTATTTAGTCAGTCAATATTCTTAATGATTTTCTAGATATTTTTCCAGAAGATCTCCAAGAGGTACCTCCCGATCGAGAGATAGAATTTGGGATTGACCTTCTTCGTGATACTTAGCCTATTTCTATTCTGCCATATTGTATGGCACCTGCTGAGCTTAAGGAGTTGAAAGAAAAACTCAAAGATATTTTTGACAAAGGTTTCATAAGGCCCAGTATTTCTTCTTCAGTTTAACAAGGTCACAGTCTAAAATAAGTATCCTCTTTCAAGAATTAATGACCAATTTGATCAGTTGCAAAGTGAAAGTTATTTCTCCAAGATAGACCTTAGATCTGGCTATGATCAACTTAAAGTGAGGAAATATGATATTCCAAAGACAGTCTTTCAAACCTGCTATGGTCACTTTGAGTTTCTAGTAATGTTCTTCGGTCTAACCAATGCTCCAGCCCTATTCATGGACCTCATGAATTGAGTGTTCAAGCCATATCTTGACATGTTTGTCATTATCATCATAGATGACATCCTCGTATACTCTCATAATGAGAAGGACCATACGAATCACCTTAGAGTTTTCTTGCAAACTCTTAAAGATCACCAGTTGTTCGCCAAATTCAGTAAGTGTAATTTTGATTAAGGTCTGTAGCCTTTCTGGGTCATATTATTTCAATCGAAGGTATTAGAGTTAACCCCCCAAAAGATAGAAGTTGTAAGAAATTGGCCTAAACCTATCTCTCCATTTGACATTAGAAGTTTATTAGGTCTAGTGGGCTACTACCGTCGTTTTGTTGAAGGTTTATCTTCTATTACGTCTCCCATGACCCAGTTGATCTAAAAGAAAGTTAAATTCTAGTGGTCAGATTCCTATGAGAAGAGTTTTCAGGAGTTGAAGAATCGACTTACTTCAGCCCTTATGTTGACTTTGCCTGATGGTACAGATGGTTTTGTAGTGTATTATGATGCCTCTAGAATTAGTTTGGGTTATGTGTTGATGCAAAGAGGTAAGGTTATAGCCTATGCCTATAGGCAGTTGCAGCCGCATGAGAAAAATTACCCAATCTATGATCTTGAGTTAGCTGTTATGGTCTTTGCTTTGAAAATCTGGAGACACCATCTCTATGGTGTTCATATTGATGTGTTTACTGATCATAAGAGCCTGCAGTATGTGTTTACTCAGAGGGAGTTGAATCTTAGGCTGATGAGGTGGTTAGAGTTATTAAAAGTCTATGATATGAGTATGTAGTATCACCCGAGCAAGGCCAATATAGTAACAGATTCCCTTAGCAGAATGTCTATGGGTAGTGTTTCTCATGTAGGGGAAGGGAAGAAAGAGTTAGCTCGTGATGTGCATTGTCTGGCTAGATTGGGTGTAAGGTTACTTGATTCAGCCAAGGGGAGTACGTTGGTGCAAATTAGTTCTTGAATCCTCTTTAGTTTTGGAAGTAAAGGAGAAGTAAAACAAGGATCCTAGTATGGTTTGACTAAAGGAGTCAGTTCAGGGTAAAAAGGTAGAGGTTTTCTCCAAAGATGGAGATGTCATATTGAGAGTGCAAGATAGATTGTGTGTTCTGTGTGTTGATGATTTGAGGCAGAGGATTATGGATGAAGCACATGGTGCCCGGTATTCTATTCATCCCAGCACCACCAAGATGTACCACAACTTGTGGGAAATCTATTGGTCGAATGGTATGAATAAGGATATAGCTGAGTTTGTAGAAAAGTATGCAATATGCCAACAGGTTAAGGTAGAGCACTAAGGACCTGGTGGTGTGATGCAAGAGTTTGGTCAACCTACCTGGAAGTGGGAGGTGGTGAATATGGACTTCGTGACTGGTTTATCCATCTCACGTCATCATTATGATTCTATTTGGGTTATTGTAGACAGGATGACTAAGTCCGCACACTTTTTTCCCATGCATACATCTTATACAGCTGAGGATTATGCTAGATTGTATATCCGGGAGTTAGTCAAGCTGAACGAAGTTCCTCCGTTTATCATTTTAGATTGGGGCACTCAATTTACTTCTCAGTTTTGGAGGGTGTTTCAGTAGGGTCTTGGTACTCAAGTTCTTTTGAGTTTAGGTTTTCATCTGCAGATAGATGGTTAGGATGAGAGGACCATTCACACTCTGGAATAAATGTTGAGGGCATGTGCTTTTGATATTAAAGGTAGTTGGGATAAGCATTTGCCATTGATAGAGTTTGCCTTTAACAATAGTTACCATGATAGCATCGAGATGGTACCATTTGAGGCTTTGTATGGTAGGAGATGTAGGACACCTATATGGTGGTTTGAAGTGGGTGAATCTTCTTCAATTGGGCCTGATGCAGTATTTGAAGCTATGTAGAAAGTTAAGTTGATTAGAGAAAGGTTGAAGACCGCTCAAAGTCGCCAAAAGTCATATGCCGATGTAAGGAGAAGAGATCTTGAGTTTGAGATTGGTTGGTGTACTTGAAGATTTCACCCTTGAAAGAGGTGAAAAGGTTTGGTAAAAAGGGAAAGCTTAGTCCCCATTATGTTGTCCCGTATAGAGTCTTTAGCTGTGTTGGTAAGGTGTCCTATGAGGTTGAGTTTCCCGAAGAGTTGTCAGCTGTTCATCCTATTTTTCATGTCTCCATGCTTAAGAAGCATATTGGTGATTCCATTGTAGTGGATCCCTCAGGGAGTGGTTATATTCAGCACAGTCTTTCCTTCGATGAGATTCCTATTGTGATCTTAGACTTTCAGATCTGTAGACTAAGGAGCAAAGAAGTTCCCTTGGTTAAAGTTTTATGGCGGAACCAGTCTGTTGAGGGTGCTACTTGAGAGGCAGAAGCAAACATGCAAGCCAAGTACCCGTACCTCTTCTCCACGAGTTCAGATTAAACTGAAGGTATTATTCTTCCTTAACTTAGCCCTTCGAATCTATAGTGCAGCTATGTATCTATTCTTGCATGAGTTCTTGCAATTTCTGAGGTAATCAAGAGTTTAGAGAGATTTAGCAATGTGTACTCTATTTTTCCTATGTTCCTAGTCCAACCAGCGATATTCGAGGATGAATTCTTCCATGGGGGAGATATTGTAAGATCCCGCGAAATTCTATTATAAAATGAAACTTAGGGCATGTCAAGTGAGGCATGATTCCATCCCTAAATAATTGAGAAGTGATTTCCTAAGTGAGTATCATGTTAACCATATATAATTTTCCCAATTTCAACTTTTTATCACATGAGAAATTTGATAAGCTTTTCGTCGATATAAGATTCGCCCAAATCCGATACCCGGGTAAGAAGTTATGGGTAATTTAAGTCCTAGTCATAAAACAATGTTATTTTGGTGCTTGGCGCATTGCAGAGAGGGTTTATTTGACATTTATCAATTTCCAGTGGAACTCTGCGATAGTGGTGCGTCGCGGAGTACCTCAATTTCCCAATAGTAAATTTCCAGTGGCCTGGCGTGATTATGATGCGTCGCGCTGAAGTTCTAGGTTCCAACTAGTGGGACAGCGGGATGGATCCGTGTCTCGGTGACTGCCAATTTCGCATTTCTCAATTTTCAGTGAGCCACCGTGATAGTGGCGTGTCATGGTGGCCCATGAAATTGGGTTCCCAGTTTAATTTTTCCAGCTTAGTATAGAAGTTAAAAAGGGCATTTTTGACTTTTTCCAAGCCTCTTAAACCCTGTAAACACCAAATCAAGGTCATTTACAAGCATTCTATGAAGTCTCTCTCAAGTTTTCTCTTAACAAAAACCCTAAGTATCCAAAACCACTTCCAAGAATCTCAAGAATCCACCATAGATTTTCTAAATTGAGTCAAGATTCAAGGTTCCCAAGTCAAGGGCTTCAAGAATCCTCATTCAAGAGTACGAATAGAGTTCGAAAAGTGAGAGTTCATCCAAAGCTTCTAATTCAAGGTATGTGGGATTTTGAACAAGGGTAATCCTTTCACCCTTTTACCCAAAGGCTTATTTAAACTACAATTCTCTATAATTTATGAGATTTTACATGAAATTGAATTAGGGGTTTTTTTTCACCCATTGTTATTGGTTTCAAGCTTTTGATGTTTCCCTTGAATTGAGATTCTAATAGCATGATTTTTAAATGTTTTCTTGAAAAATTGCATCTGGGTCTATACCCCATGATTCTAATCCTTGAGAAGTTAATAGTTGAAATGTTTGAAACATTGAAGTATGTGAGTATGTTGATATTTTGAGATAAATTGCTGAAATTTCCAGATTTCTACCTGAGTTATGAATCTATATGCTATCTATTATGCTTTTGATGAGTTTAAACTGGAGATTGAACCATGGGTTATTAAGCCCTACTTGAGACTTGAGATTTTATGAACTATTATTCTATAAGCATCCATGATTTGAGTATTCTGAGATTATTGAGAAATGTTTTAACCTAATGGTCATTGATCTTTGAAATCCACTCTACTACATGAAATTACAGATTTGATTATTGGGTTCGTGGTGAACCGCGAGATTATTTCTAAAAGTGGATTTTTTTTACAAGATGAGCATAGATAATCTAAAGAGAGTAGTATTTAGCACCGACCAGGTAAGTTACTACGATTTCTTACCCCAAAACTACATGCCATCATAGGTTGGGCCTGAGGCCGAGTTTATGATTGTTATTGGGCCTGAGGCCGAGTTGATATTGGGCCCAAGGCCGATTTTGTTTAGTGATCACTGGACCTAGGTTATACTCCCTGGCAAGAGTATGACGCCTCTCCCTAATGTGAGGTCTCTTCCTTAGGAGTACAAAACATTGGACTCCATATAGCTCACATGGTTTATATCGATTTAGAGAACCTCCCTTGACATTTAAACTTCGAGATCAGTTACCTCCCTAAACTAAAGTATTTTCCATTGAGATAAGATATTTTCCTTTAAAACTAAAATACTTTCCCTTGATATGAGTATTTTTCCCTAAATCTTGAAATGAGATAATTTCTTAACGTGAATGAAATGACTTCAAGTATGTTCCAAAGTTATATGATTTTGAATTCCAAGTATTTAAGTTCAAAAGAGTTATGAGTTCTTGACCATTGAAGAAGTTTTACTCTCCATGAGACATATGCATGAGTTGAAAGTATTGCTTAAAGTTTCCTTTAGCCTTGAGTAATGAGAATAAGAGAAGAGTACAAATTTCAAAGCTGAAAGTATAATGACTTACAAGATTGTGTTACATGTTCCATTTTACATGATTCATAAGCTTCGCCTTTTATACTTATTCAAGCCATGTGAGTCATTACTTATTACATGCATGATTTTATTGAAGAGTATTGATGTCGTTTTATATAAATGCATGCACCCCCACATACTCAGTACATTCCCAAGTGCTGATCCACATATACATCTATGTTCTACATTGTCTTATAATGTAGGTTTAGGTGCTAAGTCCCAGCCTCATAAGTGAATTTCGAGTACCTCTGTCTATATTTCTACAGTGATGAGTCCTCATGGTTCGAGGACCTATATTCAGAAATTTGTGCATTTGAGAGACTATGTTTTTACTTTCAATTCATTTCGAGTCAGTTGGGGACTATCCCAATGGCTCTCTCGTTCATGGATTAGTAGAGGCACTGTCAAACTAGTTATCAAATTATGGTTGTGTTGAGGTTTCTGGTATTGCTTGGTCATTTGGACCGAGCATTTTCTTCGTATTTTCTTTCATATGATATGACTATGCTAGTGTTTGAATTATTTCATCTTAAAATGAGTGTTATTAGTAGAAACAAGCTCAAAGGGTTAGCTTGGGGATACTTATAGCCTCAAGCACCGTGTGATGTCCCGAGAAGCGATTTCGGGTCGTTACATTCCACTTGAATACTTCACTTCACTTGACGCTACTTAAAATATTCACATGGGCACTGATAACTCGATCAACAAAAGTATGAGCCGAACTGAATTCTGTCACTATATTCAAGCCTACACGAATCTACATAGCGCACACATAACATTGCAATACTAGTATGAATCATGAATTCAATACCCCCTGTATTTTCACAACTTCTCATCTCATGAATAATTCTTATTACCACTTCAACAACTACATCAACCTCTTCTAGGAATTCACTAACGGATAATGCATTCCTCTACTTATACACCAACATGAAATTCAAGCCTATCTTCATAACCACATACGAACTTCTACATAATCTCCCATAAAAAAACTTTCTCATATTCTTCGAACCTCTATCATTAACAATTTGCATGCACTACCCCAAGAAAATACATATAGAATTCTCGACTAACCAAGTCATATACAAAAAGATTTGCCTCAATCTTTCTTCAATATTATAACCTTATATAGAACAAGCATACTATAATTTTTTCTTTAACAAGGAACATTTACTCTCTCATATAAATGATTCCTCATCACTACTATCATTTCATAAGGAGAGGTCATTGAAAAGTTAGAACATGAGGACCTGAAGCCTGAAAGAATACTATGCATAACTTGAACACTTAACTGAGGCCTGAGGAATAGAGTATCAAAAGCATGAATTTATTAGATACATCAAAACTGAGGATATACATGGAATAATCTAAATTTCAATGATCATTAGGAGTGTAGCATGAGTACCTAGAACTGAACATACTCTAAAGCATGGGTACATAAGTCATGAGTTTCATGACCTGATTCGAAGTTCTTAAATTCATGGAATATGATTCATACTTCTAAGTGAACTGAAACTCATTATACTAGGAAATGGAAGTGCACATGATTCTTTATGATGTGCATGAACATGAACTATGATTATGGAGTTGACATGTAAGGCATTAGTAGATGTTGTGATGACTGAAATACAATACTTTGCACTGAGATAAGAGTGGATCATGCATCTTCCTCCCTTACAAATGTTATATAACACACTAGCATCACTACTAGAATCTAAGACCCTGACTTGGTTACTTGTTGTATCATCTGCCCCTAGCTTAAATCCATCATTCTAAATATGTGGGACCCTTTTTAAATAACTCTAAACTGAACTCCCACCACTTTACTCTACAGTCTGTGGTAATACACATAAATGATAAACTCACCCTAAAAGACTACACTTGAGAATGTATGGCCTACTACTAGGACTTTCTTCTAATATACAATTATTATCTTTCTATAGCCCCAACAATCATTATATAACAACTTAAACACTGACTAACATAGAATTTTCAGGAGTATCATCCAAGATTCAACCTTAGATTCTAACACTTAACATGTATATCCCCAAAACTTCAATGAACCATACTAACTTTGGCTTAGTGCATGATTTTCATGAACATAAATTAAGTCCTTCAAACTTTGAAACTTAAAAGAACTAATGGGATACTATTGAGCCTGCGTCCAATCCCATAACTGTCTATGGGGATTGTCTGAGAAAATTCTATCTACAGGGATTTAAGCATCACTATTTTCTATTGCCTCAAGAATAAGTCATAATTTACATGAATAGATTAATGTGATGATCTACATAAATTTCTTAGAGAACGTTTTTACTGCACAATCTGAGACATGAAAGAAGGGAAACATTTCCTAAATGCTCAGTAGCCTCTCAAAGAAAAGTACAGATGTCTCCATACTATTTCGCAAGACTCTACTAGACACGACTTTATACACACCCTATGAGACTTGAACTTTATCCTCTAATACCAAGTTTTTTCACGACCCAAGACTACCCCCTATTGATAACATGTTGCTTTGAACCACAAGTGATCCCAAACGAACCCATGAACTGGCATACTTTTGAGCAACTCATTTAATATGTAAAAGTAAAACTTAATTTGTTGAGCAAAAAATATATCATGAAAATTTTGATTAAAGGTAATACTAATACAGTTTACATCATGATAAAATTGAAGAAAGAAACTTAAATTACATGATTGACTCTGATTGACATCTATGAAGCCTCTACTATACTAAGTATAGATAGTTAGGAATCCTAAAAATACCACTAATCAACACATATAGAAAATCAAAGATAAAGTACATGATCTACAACTATCTACAGTTCTCGAAATATAAGGAAACATCACCTAAAGAATGAAAGCTGCAAACCATCTGACCCTAGTGTAAGAGCTATATATGGTACTTACATTATGAAGGATATAGCCACAAATGCATATATGTGGTTAGTATGTTTCAATGTACTGATTATATGGAGACTTGCACCAAATCATGAAAATATATCAAACATATTGTAAAATTGAAGATATAAGTTATTTTTTGAAATATACATTTGAAATGTGACTATACGTGAAAACTATAAATCATAAAGAATTAATAAATCATGAGAAGAAAATAATTCTGTAATCTAGGACATGATAGAAACACAAATGTTGTAGAAGCTGCACTGAGAATGATGTATGTAAAAGATCCTGTAAAATTCTAAGCTTAACTCAGTCCGTTAAAGCTTGCAAAGAGGTCCCAAACTTAGAATCTCCTACCTAAGTATTCAAACTTAGTGCTATTTTATCCTTCAAAAGTTTGCGTTCTTATTTCATGAACTTTATGTACATAAACTTTTGATATTTAAGTAAATCCATGACAGAAAGGTCAATAGGGGTTTCCAAACGAGTTTTGAATTTTTTGAACCTCGTTTAGACCATGTTTGGAATTCCAAAATAATGGACCAATGTGATATTAGCGCGCCACGTTGACTATTGTGTTGGTTAATATTGTTCTAGGACTATTAGTCAAAAGTACTAAGAATTGGCGCCATCATGGCGCAAAGCGTCGGGTATCGCATCGATGCTCGTGTCGACCAGTACATTACCACCCAGTTTTAGTCATTAAAATAGTCGTGACCCCAGGGTTATTTCAGTCTTTTTTTTCACCCTTATATAAGACTGTAACATGAGATTCATCCCTTAATTTACCAAAATATATTATTTTCTCTCAAAATCCCTCAAGAACAAGCTTAGGGTTTTCAATTTAGGATCCAAATTCAAGGGAATTCCACCATTAATCTTCAAGAAACTTCCAGTTAAGGTATGTTAAATGTTGATTCTTGGGTCCCTTCCACCCAAGAAGTTCAATAATCCTTTTCTAAATTCAAAGATTTTATATTTATGAGTTTTCATCATTTATGTGAATTGAAAATTGAAGTTCATGTGTTGTTGAGTTATTAATTCATGTTCTACGCTACAAGTTCTAAGGTTTGATCCTAATATGTGATGAATTATGTGACGTTAATGATAAACCCTTCAAGATACAAGATTGATTGATGTATCCATGATTACTAGGTGTAGAAATTGTTGTATAACAAAAGCATGCTCCCCGTATGTTTGATAAAATGCTTCTGTGAAAGAAATAGAGACATTATAGCATATTGACAGGAAATCCCTAATTATGTATAATTTAATGCATGCCAAGTGTTTGTTGAAAGGCCTTAGTGAATGAATTATGTGATGTTTTATGCATCCCTATACATATGCAAGATTAAGACTTCCAATTGGTTGAAGAGATGCTTCGTTGATTGTATTATGAATGATAGTCCATTGTCTTATTATTCAAAAGTTTCCATGTCTTGTATTATGTATCCTACCGAGTCTTGAGGGTATTTGATACCTAATAATTTTAGTTGTGTATCCTGAGCCAGTGTCAGTTATAGTACTCTTAGTCATGTCACGATTAGTAGAACTCAGTTAGTTACATGACTTAGGAAAATTCAGTAAGCTCAGTATCATTCCAATTCCAGTTCAGTATTTAGTTCAGACCTCAGTAATATTCAAATATTTAGTTCAGAATGTAATAGTATTCAGACAGTTAAAAGAATTCAGTAGTATTTTATCAGTCAACGGATCTCAAAAAACTCAGTCTAGTTCAGTTAATCAGTATGATCACTAACCATTTTAGTTCAGTCCAGTACAGTCTAAGAATCAGTTCATAATCAATTCAATTGGAAGTAAGATTCAGCATCGAGCGAGGTCAGGGATGATGGCTTCCCTACTAGTTAGGCAGAGTCGTTAGTAGCAGTCCTTGTACTCCAGAACTATGTAGAAAGCACAAGATGAGGAGTTTCCTTCTAGACTAAGGCTTGGATACCTCCCAGGAGTCACCCATTAGATTAGGCTTGACTTCCTGTTTAAGGTCAGCAGGCTGCCACTTCCAGTGCCACTTCTATACACTTCATACCCGTCATGATCAGGAAAGTTCCCCTAAAATAGATTTGGGTAAGTTATAAGTTCTTTCATCTTCATGATATGCATTGTTAGATCCTTTACTCCCATTTGAGCTTAAGTTTTTCAGTATGAGTCGATTAGTAAAGCCAATAATTTAGTTTAGCAGTCAAGTAGTCAAATTCATATGGTTTGTTTTCCCCATCTTTCCAACAACAACAGCAAACCCAGTATATTCCCACCTAGTAGGGTCTGGAGAGGGTAAATGTATGCAGTCTATACCACTACCTTCTGAGAAGTAGAGAGCTTTCCCTATCTTTCTATCTAGTCATATTATTAAAAATCTCAGGAATGTAACTATTCCCAAATAGAACATCCTAGTAGTTGCGTGTTTAGCTCAGTTCATCAATCATGCATTAGTTTCAGATCCCAGATGTTCAGTCACAATCCAGTTCATAGGAGCCTTATGCATCACCTCAGTTTTACCCAGTATCTCAGTAAAGTAGGTGTTCATTGAGAGACATAGTGTCCCAAGGGAGAGATACCCCATATTTCCTCAATGCTTTGATGTCCTTAAACCAATTCAGTTGCCTATTTAGATGTTCCTTAATAAGTTAGTATCAATTATCATTGTACATTTAGTAATGTATTCATGAGTCAGTTCAGTCATGTATTTTTTGCATTAGATATGCATGCTTAGTATAATTACCTAGTCAAGTATTCATGCATCAGATATGCATGTTCAGCATAAAATTTCAGTATATCAGTAGTTCCAGTCATATAGACATATTTCAGATGTTCATGTCATGTAAGTAAGTTCAGTCTATCAGAAATCACAGCTTAGACAGTCTCATTCGAGGACGAATGTTCCCAAGGGAGAGATATTTTAAGACCCACAAAATTCTAGGCTTAATTCGGCCCGTTCAAGCTTGAAAATAGGTCCCAAACTTAGAATCTCCTAGCTAAGTATTCAAACTTAGTGCTATTTTAGCATTCGAAGGTTTGCGTTCTTATTTCATGACCTTTACTTCTATAAACTTTTGATATTTAAGTAAATACATGACCAAAAAGGTCAATAAGGGTTCCCGGATGAGTTTTGAATTTTTTGAACCTCGTTTAGACCATGTTTGGAATCCCAAAATAGTGGACCAACGTGATCTTAGTGCACTGCATCACCTATCGCGTTGGTCAATATTGTTCCAGGACTGTCAGTTTAAAGTACTAAGGCTTGGCGCGATCATGGAATGATGCATCGGGTATCACGTTGATACCATCGAAGTACCATGTTGACTAGTACGTCGGCACCTAGTTTTAGTCATTAAACCAGTCGCGACCCAAGGATTATTTCAGTCTTTTTTTCATACCCTTATATAAGCCTATAACACGAGATTCAACCCCTAATTCACCAAAATACATTGTTTTCTCTCAAAATCCCTCAAGAACAAGCTTAGGGTTTTCAATTTAGGATCCAAATTCAAGGGAATTCCACCATTAATCTTCAAGAAGCTTCCAGTTAAGGTATGTTAAATGTTTATTCTTGGGTCCCTTCTACCCAAGAAGTTTAAAAATCCTTTTCTAAATTCAATGATTTGATATTTATGAGTTTTCATGATTTATGTGAATTAAAAATTGAACTTTAGGTGTTGTTGGGTTATTATTCATGTTCTAGGAAACAAGTGCTAAGGTTTGATCCTAATATGTGATGACTTATGTGACGTTCATGATAAACCCTTCAAGATGCAGGATTGATTGATGTATCCATGATAATTAGGTGTAGAAATTGTTGTATAACTAAAGCATGCTCCCCATATTTTTGATAAAATGCTTATGTGAAAGAAATAGAGACATTATAGAATGTTGACAAGAAATCCCTAATTGTGTATAAGTTAATGCATGCCAAGTGTTTATTGAAAGGCCTTAGTGAATGAATTATGAGATGTTGTATTCATACCTATACATGTGCAAGATTAAGACTTCCAAGTGCTTTAAGAGATGCTTTGTTAATTGTATTATGAATGATAGTCCACTGTCTTATTATTCAAGCGTTGACATGTCTTGTATTATGTATGCTATCGAGTTCTGGGGGTATTTAATACACAACAATTTAGTTGTGTGCCTAGAACCAGTGTCAGATATAGTACTCACAGTCATGTCATGATCAGTAGAAATCTGTCAATTACATGACTTAGGAAAATTCAGTAAGCTTAGTATCATTCCAATTCTAGTTCAGTATTCAGTTCATACCTCAATAATATTTAAATATTCAGTTCAGAATGCAATAGCATTTGGTCGGTTAAAAGAATTCAGCAGTATTTCGTCAGTCAATGAAACTCAACAAACTTAGTATAGTTCAGTTAATCAGTATGATCAGTAACCAATTCAGTACAGTCCAGTACAGTTTAAGAATCAGTTCAGAGTCTATTCAATTAGAAGAAGGATTCAGCATCGAGCTAGGTCAGGAATGATGGCTTCCCCATTAGTTAGGCAGAGTTATTAGTAGCAGTCCTTGTACTCCAGAACTATGTAGAAAGCACAAGATGAGGAGTTGCCTTCTAGACTAAGGCTTGGATACCTCCCAGGAGTCACCCATTAGATTAGGCTTGACTTCCTTTTTAGGGTCACCTGTTAGATAGGCTTGACCATAGAAGTGTCTTTACCCGTGGCACAGTACTGACACCCTTCCATCTTGGGTTACAGGTTGGACCCCACTAGTTCAGATTCTGGGCATGTCGATTAGATAAATACCTCCCACAATCTTAGTTTTATATTTAGTCTCAGTAATAGAACTCAGATCAATATTACAAAAATCAGGATTATTAGATACAGTCACTCAGCTCAGTAAAGAACTTAGATAGTTCTAAAGATTCAGAGATGACTCGTTAGATAGGCTTGATCTCATATTAATTCAATCATATTTACTATCAGCAGATTCAGAGATCACCCGTTAGATAGGCCTAATTTTAGATAAATTCAATTAGTATCAATACCAATAGATTTAGAGATCACCCGCTAGATTGGCCTGATCTCAGCTATAATCAAGCAGTATCAGTAACCTCAAATATCAGTTATCAGTAAACCCAGTTATTCAGTATCTCAGTATTAGTAAACTCAGTAATCAGTGTTACTATGATTTCAGTTATAGTTTATGCATTGATGTATGTATCCTCATTCAGCATAATCATGTATTCAGTCAGATTTGTTCATGCATACAAACCCTTGGACTTTGCCTTACCTGATCTAGCGTACCAATACATCCTTACAAACTGGTGCATACTTTTCTCTTACACTATGGTGTCTTATACCATAGGTTCATAAGCATGAGCTCAAGAGCATCCTTAGCAGTTCAGACTCATCCAGCAGCAGTAGACTTAGCAGTGAATCCTCATTATTCGAGGATGTTCCTTATTTTAGTATTGCATTAGATTCAGTATTTTAGTAGATTGAGTTAGTTGGTGGATTATCCCATCAACTCTAAGTTCAGACAGTTTAGAGGCTTTCTGACTAGAAGTTCAAACAGTTGTTTTAGTTTTGATATTGATATATTTTATATAGTTGTATTTTAGTTTGAACCTTATGGAAAGTTTTCCACCAGTTTTCTGTATTTTTATAGTATATTATTCAGTTATTACAGCAGGTACCAGAAAAAGTTTAGCTTATGATCCTTCGGGATTATGAGTATTGGGTTTTAAACTATGTGGTATGAACTGACTTAACTCATGGATTTGAAGATACAAACATACTAAACTTGAATGAATAAACTTACAAAACCAACATAATATGTATTAAGTAGATCTGATTAACAGAATAGCTGATGTCTATGACCGAACAACTGAAATCTAAGAAAAGAGATAACTAACATCGGTATGTTGAGTAGCACATATATAAATATTGATCATGTAAAATCTAAACTGTACTTACTATAAATAACTGGATTAAAATTGTGAGGTACTGTGCATATGATATAAGGACTAACTAAGCAATATGAGATAACTAAGCGTGAATGCATGAAAACTGTAATATCTAAGAATTCAAGACTAAGTGTATATCTATTATGTTACTGAGATAATTTAAAATCTGAAAGACTGAAATCTGTAAAACTAAATATTAGAAAGTTTGTAGACTTAGTCAAGCAAACCTGAACTAAAGATATACTAGATACTATACTGAGACTGTGGGAGGTATCATCTAACTGACATTCCCTACTTTGAGTTAATTGGGGTCCAACTTATAACCCCAGTTGGAAGGGATCAGTACTGTGCCACGGGTACTAACACTGGTTGTATGGATAGATTAAACTGTTGTCCCAGTGGACTAAGGAGTTACCTTCTGATGGCAAGTGCTCTCATGAGATATGTGTCAACCCTCCACTAGTAGCTAGATATCTCAAACCTATGTTGGCTACGTAGTTCTATAGCTTATGGATTACTACTAAGAGTCACACCTTCAAATGGCAGGTGAGCCTCCATCCCTGGGTTCACTCGGTGCTAAATCCTACTCCCAATTGAACTGATGCTAGTACTAAACTGAACTAAGGTTAAGTAAACATTATTTTTGATAGTGTTCATCATGATCTTATATACTAAATAAATAGAAATAATCATGGTTTAATTGAAATCAATTACTTGAAAAATCTAAAATACAAATAAACACATAGGTATCAGGTGTTCATAACCCCCCAACACTGAATGACTATAAATCCCAATATCAATACTTAAAACTATAATATAGGAATCATGGTTCAAATTCCCAAGGCATAAACTTTTTATCAAACATGTAGAAAGCATGGATTTGTACATGAGAATATGCTAAACATGAGAATTCAACAACATGAAATTTACTTAAATGAGAAATCAAATCTTCCATGGGATCATACGTGGGCTGAATTTAATTCAAATCACCATGAAAACATGAAATTCAATCTTTCTTGAACATATAAAATATCATAATGATAGAAAGTCCATTCTTTAATTGAAATAAAAGGATTTTTGGGCTCCATGGGTGAAAGGGACCTATGGATGAATACCCCGCATACCCAAGTTTATTGATTTTCTTGATTTCTTGAAGAAAGATTGAAATTGGAACTTGAATTCATGAGTTATTTAAGAAGATATCTTGAATTTCTTTTTCTTGAGAAGGGAGGCTTGAATTCTTTAGGGTGAGAAACCCTAATCTTGATGTTCTTCATATTCATAAATTTGAATCTTGAAACATGGGAGATGATCTTGAGAAGAAACTCTAATCTTGTTCTTGAGAGAGGAATGAGAAGTTTATGTTGTCTAACGATGGAAATAGAGGCCAAGTAATGGCTCTTAGGGGTTAAATATAGTGTCTTTAGAGTTATAAAAGACAAAAAAACTCTTAAACTAAACTTAATAGAAAATTCTCGGCAGTCCTTATGGGTCTACCATACAACTCGTATGGTTTGGGTATGAGTTAGACTCGGTAACCTATATGCTAGATAGTGTTTGACACAACTTGACAATGTTTTGATATTTTGGCCATAACTTTTCACCCCCAATGTTGGATTAAGTCAAAATTGGTATTATTGGAAAGATAATTCAATTAACTATCTATTGGTGGATCTTGAAATCAAAAATTCTTTGTAAAACAAAATTTATGATCATTTGAAGATAACTATAGTTAGGTACATCCCTAGAATTCAATCACTAAGAGAGGTTTTGACTTGTTCGTGAGCTAGGAGCTATTTGAGGACTTAATATATATCCAAGTAACTTATAAAGCTATCAAAATGCGAGGCTTGATTCTTGGATTGCCTACTGGTTAGGGTATGGGTCACATCTTACGAAAATCATATCTTGGACAGAACCTCAAGGGGTCAACACTAATGTCTTACACTGGATTTGTACGAGTCATACCCCTCTTAATGACTCATAGGGTTAAAGTCATACTTGTAATAGAATATTCTCCATGCTACACTGATTTGGGTATGAGTCTAACTTATGACTCGTATGCTGGCTTACTACTCAGGGCCTAAGTCGTATGTAGTCGAGAAACTAGAAAAGATACAAGGTATTACAATAATACTCTAATTGTGTCTGGACAAATATGGTGAAATAGAAAAATTGGTATAAATTGCCCACTAACCAGTGGCTACGAAGAGAATACAAAATAGTGACTAAACCTTACAATTAACTAAGATGCTCAACTAACCTTTTCTAAATTATTCTATTTCCTAGTCATCATTACATCATTGAATTCCCGTCATTGCTCCAATCATGTGTGTGTGTTCTTTTTGGACTATCTCACTTCTATAAATTCAATACCAAGGAAATATATGCCACTGCGAGTAAATTCAAACGACAAACCTAAAGGTTATTATCAACCAAAATTGTGGCCTAAGAAATTCCTGTTTTTCTTTGAACTCCTCAAAATTCTCAATTAATTTATTTATCTCTTTCAAAGATAATCCTTAGTATTCTACTTCTTCTGTTACAATGTCGTAAAAAATTTGACAAGGGAATGGGTGTGGCCCTCTCTTTTTAAGAATGGGTATAGACCTCCCCTTTTAAATTCTCTTAATTAATAATTATAATTGTTTAAAATACCAATTAACCCTTCATTAAAATAAATTGGTCTATTGCAACTTAACTAAAAGAATGTAAGAACCACAACAGTTAATGCAATTCATTTTAATACAAAATTTTCAATCCTCTCCTTTACAAAAATTTACAACCATTGTCTGTACAAATACATCCCATTACCATGACATAAATGGATCAAGAGATGGAATCATATTATGAACAAAAAAGCTACCATATATACAAATGACATTACTGAACAAATAAAAATCAGTAGTGCAACTGGTGTGCCCTCACAACAAAGAAGTCTCGTACACTCATAGTTTTCATATATAACTCTAAATAGGGACTAAATTAAGACACCCACTAACTCAAAGTAGTTCTAACAATGTGCATGACATACCATAGAATTGCTTTTATTTTCTATGCCCTAGTTTTTGGGTGGTCGGACTAGGAACCTTAAAATTTTAATCAACTTGTAATGTGGGATTGGGGATAGGTATGGTATATATAGATATAGTGACTCACCATCTTTGACAATATACTATTTTTAGATCCACTTTTTCAACCTCATTTATTTTTCATTCTGTTATTCTTCTTCAATTTTCTTTGAATTTTGGATGTGGCTTCCTTTTCAAAATTTCTAACTCTTTTTCTTCTCTGTTTTCTTGTATACTTTAGTTAAGCACTTTTTTTATTTTCTTACCATACTCAAATCCTTTTTTATTTTCTTTTACTAACATTTTCTTCACACCCATTTCATGCAACGCACGGTTATAATAGTCATCCTCAACTTCAACAATTTTCTTAAGTTGAGGTACACAATGTTCAAGAAAGGACCAAGGCCAAACTAGGTTCATTGCAATTCAAATTAAGAAGGTAAATAGGCAAATGAATGAAAATGGTCAATTCAGTCTCAAATTTGGGATCAAGGAATACTTATTTCATTTGGTTGGATATTTAGGATAAAAGTGCACATTCCAAAAACATGCTATGATCATTTCCTAACCAACTATCGTATAACCTAAGCAAGACTAATTGATTAAGTTTTGGATCACACACACACAAAGTGAACTAAGTAAGTAGTCTCACATACTCACAACACAATATTACACTACCAACTACTACCTATCTTGTTCATGCATTGTTAGGGTATAATTATTCTATCTACAATACTAATACCATAACAAGATCCAATAGAGATCATGATATAGAATCAACACAAAATCTAAAATAAATTTTTAGGAGGGTTATCCCTTAAACAACAAAAACATCAACATGCACCGGGGTTACTTAGTTTTACCAAAAAATAAAATCATTCAATGCTTGACTACATTAAGGCTCCCCATTTTTTATCCTAATCACATATAAAACAACAAATAATACCTGAAAAAGAAAAATATAAACCTAAATATGTCAGTTCTACTATGATAGAACACCAGAGAAAAAGAAACACGTTAACAAAAACCTTTAACTAGTGGTACATCCTGATGTTGCCCAATTACACCTCTCAAAAAGTAAAAAGTAATTACTGAATCAAATATAGAACCAACAAGGTTGGGGTCGATCCAAAAAGGAATAGGCTAAAATTTTATCAAGAGTTTGCTGATATAATTGGGAATTAAGTAAATAAAGAGGGTTTTTTGTGAAAGTAAATTTGTAATAATAATAGTTTTTGGTTGATTGGATTATGGTTAATATGGGATGAGCACTAGGATTGTGTTCCCCATGACTTCATAACTCCATAGGTTATTCGCGCTAGTAGACTACCTACATGCGTTGCATACAAAATCTAACAAGATATGTATCACCTAACCGTCTCTTAACCTTGGTTAACTGAATTTCACTCATCTCCTCTAGGACTGAAACAATTGCATTACTAACCCTTATTGTGTGATCTCAAATTAACTATCCCAGTTAAGGGTCAAGTTAATTATATGAAGATTGATATCTTTAAGTTTATGTTGTTATTTCCTTTTTTCTAATCTCTATCTCTCTCTCAAGAAAGTTTAGAATATAGGTGAGTTCCTAACATTTTTAACAGTCAAGAAAGCAATTAAATTGATGGAAATACCAACACATGCAAGAACATCATTCTAGAATGAAGTTGCACTTTACACTATTTTGTTAATTAATTATGGTTCTCATAAACCTAGTTATGGGGTTTATCTACTCATGGTCATAAGAATACAAGAAGCATCATGGATAAAATCCTAATTGTGCACTAACAAGAATAAAATAAAAAACCAAAATCTCAAATTGATTAAAAAGCCTAAAAACATTATCAATGATTCCAAGATCAATAATGTACTGAAGAACCTCAAAATAATGTAAAAGTGTGTAAGCTAATCATAAAACATCATGGGAGTAATTATAGATACAAAACAAATCATATCCTAAACTGTGTAGAAAAAGCAGGTTGACAGTATCCTACGACCCATGGGTTGAGTTGTGGATCAGACCCACGAATTATGGCTCTCAATCGTGGAAATTAGGCTTAGGTTTAGTATTTAGTACTTAACTCACAACTATAAACCATAAGTCTTGGGTTGGAGTCACAAGTCATGTCTCATCTTGTAGGAATCAGTCTTTGATTTTCAGCTTCATAACCCAAGTTACAAGTCCACTCATGAGTCGTAGGTACCACCCACGAGTCATGGGTTACCAACTCAGTAGATTTCCATCCTTTTTTCTTATATTTTTATTCAAAATATATTTCCCTACACAATCAACACAAAAACACATCATACCCAATAAAAATACCTATTTCTTGTTTTAAGCATTTAAAGTGCTATGAAACCATCGTATATCAACACCCTTAACTTAGAACACTCGCATGTCCTCGGGTAAATAAAACATAATAAAAACCCATCATGTTTATCATAGAGAAAAATAAGGTAACTATGGTGTTTAATTCATTCCGTTCAGCACCAACTTTCAATCCTCTCCTATGCGCAACTTTTAAAACCACTATTTGTATATATGTAGCACAGTATCATGACACAAAAGGGATCATGTGATGGCATCACCAACAACTAAAAAGTTATGCAAATAGTATTATCCAAATAAATAAGTAGCTAACAATGCAACCTATGTACCCTCACAGCTATGTAGGGACTACATCAAGACACTCGCACTCACAAAGATGTTCAAATAATGTGCATGAATTGCCATAGGTTTGCCCTTATTTTTTATGCCTTAGTTTTTTGGAAAATTTGACTGGCATCATGATAAGACTTTTTCTCAACTTGTCACGTAGGATTGGGTCAGGTATGATACATATGGAAAATAGTGAATCAACCCTCCTTGACACTACACTTAAATGTTTTGCTCTACTTATTCAACCATGCTCATTTTATTCTCCCTTTTTCTCTGTTATTTATTTTCTGATTAGGTGTGGTTATGCTTTATTCTTTCTCTTTATTTATTTTCTCATCATTATTCTTTTTCTTTTTTTCTACCACACCTGATCCTACCTTTTTTCAACTTCTTCTTTATACCAGTATCCAACCAGCACCCCTATGATAGCTACCCTCAACTTAGGCGATTTGCCTGAGTTGAGGTACATAATGTCCAAGGAGATACCAAGTATAAAATAGGTTTATGCATTTAAAACAGAAGGTGAATGACTTAAAATAGAAAAATAGGCCACTTTAGGCTAAAATTTGGGATCAAGGGACAGTTATTTTATTTGGTCAGTGGTTTAGGCTAAAAGTGAATTTTTTCAAGAATGGCCTATGATACCAACTATCCTATAACCTAGTCCATACTAACTAGAAAAGTTCTATATCTCACACATAAAGTGAAATAACTAAATACCTCACACTCATATAGTATAGGGTTACATCATCAACTACTACCTTTCCATTTTATGCAATGCTAAGCTACAATTATTTTATCCCTAATAATAATGTCATAAAAAGATCCAACAACGGTCACAATCTTTTATTACACAACACACAGTTCATAATAAAAAAATATGAGGGGTATCATTTTATTCATCATAAAAATAAAAAATTTGACTGCACCAAGGCTCCTTAGTTTTCTCCTAATCAAACATAATAAACATAACACAAGAACAACGAACAAAACATAATATCCTAGACATACTGACTCTAGTATTATAGCACACTCTAGGGAAAAGAGACATGATAATAAAAACTCTGAGTGGTGGTACACCCCTACTACCTACTAAAAGTTTATGCTCTATCCTTATTACATAATTAATAAAAGAAGTAAAACATAAGAGAAGAGACATGTTTGTGATGCTCTAGGCCTTAAATATTGTCTCACCCCCAGTAATGGCATTAGTAACTCGTCAAGCTCAATACGAGTAGGTGGTGGTAGCCAACTAGAGGAGGCTCCCAACACTCATTATTTTCATTCACTCTAGTCAACATGAAACTGGGTAAGGAACTCCTTGGCTACCCTCTTTAGGTCCCGCTTTTACTCATCAGAACTACTACTCTACTGAAAGGGCTATCATGTTCTCTTATCTCTATTGTTGGGGGGCTCATCCTCATTAGTAAATAGATCAAATACCAATGATGGTGCTGTAGGCAGTGGCTGTGATATGGGAGGTATAACTAAGGGGATGATAGGATTATAGCTCTCGGCTAGTGCACGAACCTCAAACCTCAACTTGAACACATCCTCCCTCATACTTAACAAATTCGGAACTTAACCCTTATAGAGTCTCTCTTCCATCCAAATCTCAAATATATCAATCCTTTTATACAACTCTCTAGTAAATATTTTCATCATAGTCATAATTTGAGACTCAATTCATGCCTCAAATATCTCAATAGTAGTATGCACCTATGCCTAAATTTGAGTTAACAACTTGGCCAACTCAATGTCTATATTAATATAGTACTTAGCTAGCTCTATCTGTCAATCCACCAATCATTGTATAACATCACAACATACCATAACTATACCTAAAGTAGGTGGGTAAGGAGGCATTATATATGTAGAAGGTAGGGGCTGAAGTTCTTGTGACCCCCTCACTGCCTGTAAGAATTGAACCTTCTTCCTACTTACTACCTAACTTAGACTCACTACCTAGTGAAGTTCTACCTACCTACTAGGATGACTCCAAAGGCCTCTAAAATAGGGTCGCTCTAGATATGGTAGAAGGTTGTTCCTTCTTTTGTACAACTAGGTTGGTGTCATCCTTAATCAGTCCCCATGTTAGCCATCTGGGTTACCTCAATAGGATGATCAATACCTGTTAATACCAAAACTTCCACAAGATCACATAACCTCTAAACAAATATGGGAATGATATACTAGTAATATCTCTGAAGGCTCTCTCATGGATCTCATCTCTAATGTAATCGGTCAAAGCTTATATTATATCCAGCTATGATGTTGGACATAAGCACAACTCAGTCCAATGTAAGTGAATTATCTACTTCCATGGGGCACAACCTATTCCAAATTATAGTTCACCAAAACTTTTCTGTGAAGTATACTTTTTGATATTATCCTTCCCCTCGACCCAAGGGGCATTAACACCATGCTCAGTAATCTAACGTGCAACCTAACTCAAAAAACCTCACATCTACTCTAAATCTTTCATTTTTATTTGGTTCTTCACAATCTTTATCTTCTAACCAAACTCCATAGTAGTCATCGACTTCTTATGTCTTGGGCCTAAATAGAAATTACTGAATTGACCTCTTGAATATGTTAACTCAAGTACCTCTCACCAAAGTATGGGTGTGTGAAGTCTGGTACCAAGCTCGCTACTTTGTTGGTGTAATGAAATCTATTAATACAGCATATAAACCATAAAACTCATGAACTAACTCTGCACTATAAGATCCTGAAGGCTCACCCATCCATCCAAGGCTGTATCTATAAAAGTAAGCCTTAATATCAGGGATCCCTACCAAGTCTACTATCCTAATATGGGTTTCCTCAGCTATGTTCCATCTAAACCTACCTCCACTTAGTCGGATCAATATCATAATCATGGAAGTCCTACATGTCCTATGCATACCACCTCTCTAAATATTTGGAGCTTCTAGCATAATAGAGATATATGTGGACCCATATCCTCTATAGTTGAAGCTGATACAGTAGTATTCTCACCAACATCTAAGGAATATGCTTCCTCTCCAGACTGTGAAGTGACTATATCTTTTTTACTATCACCAGACTCGGATGCTTCCTTCCCCGTATCAGACTAGGGAAAGGAAGAAGAATAAGGTGGTGATCTCTTATCATTCTGCATTTAGGGCTTTACCCGGGTAATAGAAGCTGGTGGGTACTATGGCCTAGGTTTTAACCTCTACTTTGGTATAATTTAAAGTGTCAGCACAGGTGTAGGCTGTATAATAACCTTAGTTATAGCTTCTCTCTGTGTCTGATGCTATGTCTGGTGAAGATTCAAGGGTCATTATCAATCGAGCACTTTTTTATGGACCCAATCTACTTAGATGACTCATCTCAAAATTTGGATTATGGGTTCTGGGCTCAAGTACTTTTGTTGGTGTCACCCTTCTTCTATGTTCCTTTTAACAACATGGTACTATTTTAGAGAAGCATTAGTACTCAAACTACATCAGCAGGAAACATTGAAATCAATTTAAAACTATCAGGTCCTATTCATAGGTCCAGTCCATGACTCATGGACTAGGTTCATGACTCGTGGACTGTGCTTGTGAACTAAGGATTAAGTTCATGAGTTTAATACATGACTCATGGACTGAGATCATGGGTCTTGACCCAGACTCATAAAAGTAAGACCAATATTTTGAGATTCAAAATCTCAGGTCTAATTCCCATGAGTCAAATCCATGACTTATGAATTTAATTCATGGGTTATGTGCTTGACTTGTGAGTTCAAACCTAAGAATCAATCAATATTACTTAGAATTTGGATACGAGTTGACACAAATTTTCACCTTATAATTTAAAATCCACTCAAACATCAAAGTTCCACCCTTTAGGTTATATTGGTCTCACTTTGGGAAACAAATATTCATCACTTTTAGCCTTACTTTGTGTGATGAAATAAGTACTTATGAATAAGGGGTACATCAATAAACTACAAGCAAGAAATAATGGATATAGGATTACTTTGGTGGTGAAAAATAATCCCAAAACCATCACATAATCATAAACATAGAGAGCATATCATTGCACATATGAAAATTAAAGAAATAAACAAGTTGATTTCACATGAGGCCTTTCACGTGTGTGGGTCGGTTGATCACAATAAATAGTGAAGTAGGGTTTTGTATTGTTGTGGGAAAGAGGTAAATATATGTTGAAGTGTTTGATTTCAAGTAGGATTTCGTTTGGTTTTGAGTTTTTATCAGGTTTAGGATTTCATTTATGAAAAAGGGTCCAGTCTGGTCGGGTCGCGTGGGACTCCTGAATTAAATGAAAAGTTGAATTATTTTTCTCACTTAGGCCCATGATGTGACCTATGGGACGTAGGTCTAACTCACAACTCATGGGCAGGCATGTGAGTTAAGTCCTGAGACCCTTAATTAATAGAATAGGAAATCCACTCTGATTCTCATGATTCTATTCAATGATTTGAATATCTAAGTCATGAATCTTAGACTCCATTAATGAGTAGACTTACTTTGCATCTCCACCATTATTTCCTAAGTTAGTGCTTCTCGCATGCGTCCTTCTCTATGAAAGACCAAACAAAGTTTACACTAAAGGCTTGGGTTGCCTCCCATGTAGTGCTTAATTTAACATCATGGTTTGACGTGTTTAGGTTGAGTACTCAGACTTCACTGACAAGCTCATGGGTTGCCTCTCTCATGCACTATTTTTACCCAGGTTAAAACAAGCACAACTATATATTCTAATAAAAATTGATTTTTGTACAGAATCACCACCTAATTTTAATAAAAATGAGATGACCTATTTATTTATTAGTATGTATGAATTGTGTTTTAATCTGCGAAAACCAGTTTAGATTCTAGGTAAGGGCTTAAATTATTCTGAAGGGAAGGGGTTAGGCATCCTTCAGAATCCACAAATGTGGTTCCCGGTCAGACTTAGAATTATCAAAATAGGCAAGAAAAATAGATTTTTGTAAATACAAATATAAAATATGTATTAAAATAGTCTAAACAATTTATTTAAGAATGTATAAATTACATATATCGTCTCATGAATGTGTATATAAAATTATGTGAAGATATATAAACAAACATCTATAGAAATATGTTTGAAAAAATGAAAAGTATTCATAAAATAAAGTATTTTAGTTTTATTTGAAGGGGAATTACTTTTCTTTATAATTAACAAAAGCTAATGGGAGAAAAGATTGAATAAATAAAAATTTATTTTAAAGAAAACACTATGCAATATTTTTTAATGTAAAAGTATGAATTAATTGGTTAAATATTTAAATAAATTTAGTTTAAATATAAATACTAACGGCCTAATTTTGTCTAAACCTGTGGTGAAGATTTTATAAGTAAAAAATATCCAGGCCCAACATCCAAAAAATAAAGTTTTCACAATGATTAATACTTGTACAATTGCAAAAATATAAATGTACAAACATAAAATTTAAATTCTCCTTTTGAGTGTCATTTTCAACAAGTAATCCATAGAACCTACAAAAACGCTCATGGTAAAAATGTTAGTAACAAATCAAAATACATTGAGAACTATGTTTGCATATATGTACACACACATACACACACACACACAAATATATATATATATATATATAGTAGAATTTTCGTTAAAAGTGGACTTAGATTAAGTTTTAGATATTAAAAAGATTTCGTCATCACCCAAACTATTCATTTTGTTACGTATTTGTTTATGTAATGCTCGTTTTTTTATTTGTGGAGGCCTCAAAAATCAACGAAATTTTTTTTCATTGACCACATTTGTGTAATTCGTATTCATTATGAATTAAGTAAAATGGGAAGGACAAAATCTGTTGTAAAAAATTTAATGGTAATGATAATCAAGAACATAGCAACATAGCAGCAACGACAAAAGTAAGAAATAATGTACTCAAATATATGAATAAAATGTAGTTAATTTAGTCCCGAGTGTAACAACGATGGTGGAGTTTCACCAAAAAATGGAGTTTCATTAGAGATTGAACAACTTTGGTGTTGCTTTAATGGGTTTCACTAGATCAAACACCTTATAGGAGTGAATTCGGCCAGATCTGCCCAATTTTTTGGCGAGCAGTAGTAGTGGCAGTGCAGTGGAGGCTTCTTCGGTCATTAAATCCGATAAAAAAGTTGTAAAAAGGGGAAAGAGAAAAGAAGGCAGTGATGGAAAGAGAGGGGGAAGGAAGAGTGTTGGTTGGAACTCATCGACCATCAACTCCAGCGACCAACGAAGAAAATGAAATAGGGAGAGGGCAACAAAGAAGGGAAAGGGAAAGAAGAGAAAGGCAGCATGGAAGTGGCTGCCAGTGTTGGTTTTAGGGCATTAGTGAGGAGTTTTGGCAAGCTCATCATCGGAGACAAAATAGAGAGAGCATGAGGCCATGAGAAAGAAAAGAGGAGAAAGATTAAAAAATCTTAGATTATTTTTTGTGTGTATATACATTGGTGTGTATATTTGTGTGTGTATAAAAGTTTTACCCCCTCCTCTCTTTTATTTATAATTAAAAAAATGATCTCTCTTTTTATCCAGAAATAAGGAGTTAATTCCTTATGCTCCCTGAAGCATGATTTAGACCACGTGATATCATCCAAAGGGTTTTTTCATCTTTTTGACCAATGCATAAAAACTTTTTATCCAAAGGATGAAAACACTAATTCATCACCTCAAATGTCACCTTTTTTAAAGGTGATATAATCTTGACTTGATTGATTTGTTGCTGTGTATTAAATTATTTGAGAGGACCTATCATTAGCGGAATGTATTAGATAATATACAAAAATATAAATGCTGATATATAATTACAAAACAAATGTAAACAACAAATAAAATATAATTATCTTTGAAAAATATATTGAGCTATAAATAATTAAAATCATAGTGTGCGGTAAAGATTTGTAGCGTTATGTTGTGTACGTACGCAGATGACCATACAAAAAGGTTAAAATAAATATAAATTGATAAAAATTTTAAATTTATGAAATTAAGGATGATTATTTAAAAATTATTCAAATTTAAAATATGGTAATCAATTGGTAAAAAAATCTTAAAATAATAATTATTATCAATAATTTGTTAAAAATTATTTTAAAAAAAGAGTAAATGTTCTGGTTCCACCCAGAACTATACACGAAATTGCTTAGACACACCATAACTTTAAGGAGGGTCCTATAACCCCCCCCCCCCCAGACTAATTAAAATCACATTTTTGGCAACCTTAATGCCTACGTGGCACATACGTGACACATCAGTGAATCAATACACTGATGATCTATGTAGGCACACGTATGTGCCACGTAGGCACTAAGGTTGTAAAAATATACATTTTTATTAGTTTAGGATGGAAACAGAGCATTTTATCTAAAAAAAATATGTAAAAAATTCTCTTTTGTGCCCTTTAATGGTCAGTAAGCTTGAAGGCGTTAATTATAAGCATGGAGAGCCAAAATTGGGTGTCAACATTTCTTTTTATTTGAAGATGATGTAGAAGTCTTCAGATGAAAATATTGTCATGTAGCCAATTTTGCTAGACAAAAAATTATTTTTGATAAAAAAATTTGATTAAACTCTAATTTAGAGTTACCTACATACCATGACTTGCATGAGTATCAGGTCGGGCATGGTTCAAAAGTTATCCTAATATGTCCTATTTTTGGGCAGACAGCCTCAATATGTCCTATTTTAGGATGAACAAATCCAAAATGTCCTATTTAGGGTGGACGAACCCAATTCATCCTTTATATGCCTACAAAATTCATCAAAATAAGAAGATGTGCTTAATAAAACACAAATGAAAAATTAAGCTTGAAACTTTTCTCTCAAAAAAATTAAAAGGAAACATGCAGGTAAAGGCAAATATGGCATGCAGTACTTAAACGATAAACTAAATGCATTGTGATATGTACAGGTAAAGGCAAAGATAGCATGCAGTGTTTAAATGATAAAATAAATCCATTGCGATAAGTGCAATTAAAGTAAAAGATGTAATACAATGCTTAAATGATAAAATAAATGCATTGTGATATGTGCAAGTAAAGGCAAAGATAGCATGATTTCTTAAATGATAAAAAAAAAAAGCATTGCAATATGTATAGGTAGTGGTAAAGATATCATGCAGTTCTTAAATGATAAAATAAATATATTGTGATATGTGCAGGTAAAGCCAAAGATAACATGCAGTGTTTAAATGATAAAATAAATGCATTATGATATGTGCAAGTAATGAAAAAGATAGCATGCAGTGATTAAATGATAAAATAAATGCATTGTGATATGTGCAAGTAAAGGAAAAGATGACATACAGTATCAAATAGTAAGATAAATTCTTTGCAAAATGTGTGAGTAAAGGCAAAGATAGCATGCAGTGCTTCAATAAGAAATAAATGCATTATGATATATGCTAGTGAAGACAAATATAGCATGCAGTGCTTAAATGATAAAATAAATGCATTTTGATATGTGTACGTAAAGGCAAAGATGAAATGCAGTGCTTAAATGATAAAATAAATATATTTAATATGCATAGTAATGGCAAAGGTAGCGTGAAATGCTTAAATGATAAAATAAATGTATTATCGATATGTGCAAGCAAAGATGGCATATAGTGCTTGAATGATAAAATAAATGCATTACAAGATGTGCAAGTAAAGGAAAACAAGAATAAATATCTAATTAAAGGAAAACATGCATAACTATCTTATTGGATAATAGACTTACCCAATATGTCCTATTTTTGGATGGACAGACTCATGTGACATGGTTATTGAGAAAAGGACGATTTAGGAATGGAAGTGTTCACATATTCTCGATGTAGCTTTCAAAATTGCCCCAGTATCAAACTGTGAGATATTGAGGGATGCAAGATTGTATACTTTTTGAGGATAAAGAATGATTATGGGATTGTGATGACCAAACTCTACATATATCTTTGAACATATCTCGAGTGTCACGAGAATTAGTTCATTGTAGTTCAAAATAAGAATAGAAAATTTTTTAAGGTGGCTCTCAAAATCTGTTCCAGTGTATAATTTATGGCTAATATTGTCTTCTTTGAAAGGTAAAATTTTCTTGTTGTGGATTGTATTTCTGACTGAAAAAGTGTATGACGTCGCCGATTATTTGAAAGGACTTGAGGATGAATACCATCTCTGATTGTCTATGGGGAATTGATTCATGATGTCTCCAATTATTTGTGGAGACTGATGTTGATTATCATCTTTAATTGTCTATTAAAACTTAAGAATGAAAGATGTCTCCAATTGTCTACGGAGACTGATGATAAATATGGTAAAGTCCTCCAATTATCTTCGGGGACTTAATGCATAATATCTTCGATTATCTATGAAAACTGATATTGTTTGTGGTGAAGTCCTCCGATTATCTTCAAGGACTTAATGAATTAGATCTTTGATTGTCTACTAAGACTTGATGATAGATGGTGCCTCCGGATTATCTACGGATACTATATGATGAATGATGTTTTCGATTGTCTATAAAGACTATATTGATTGAGGTAAAGTCAACCAGTTGTCTTCGGGGACTTAATGCATGATGTCTCCAATTGTCTATGGATACTGATGACAAATATGATAAAGTTCTCTAATTGTTTTTTTGGACTTAATACATGATTCTCTAATTGGCTATGAAGACTGATGCTGATTGTTGTCTTTTATTGTCTACAAAGACTGATGTTAATTTTCTTCTTTGATTGTTTATGAAGACTAAGACTCTCAATTAGTGAGGTGGCTAAAATCTGGTAGCCTCTCGACTGGCGGGTCTATTGAAATATAAAAGGCTCTCGACAAAAGAGGAAGTGTAATAGCCACGTGGGCGGCTATAAAAATGTAAAATACTCGAAGATGGTCACCTAAAAAGAAAAATATCGGTATTTAAAGGTACGTTCTAGAAAGAGAAAGTCAACTGTCCAAATTTGAAAACTGGGTGCCTTAAATAAAAGTAAAATTCTCGTATGTGAAAATGGTTGTCTTGATAAAAAAGAAAGGAAAATTTAGTATTTTCTTGGTAAGAAGTGCTGAAAGAAAAAGACACGATTGTGCCTTGACATCAGTTGGTACCAATAATTAGTTATGAGTTTAAGAATTCCCCCCCCCCCCATCTCCTTACAAGCGAACTGAGGTCGACTTCAAGGTAACTCCTATAGTTTCAAGTGGTACCTCATACATGCCTAAGTATCAACAAGATTTATTAATCTTTCTTCATACAAAGATTTTGAACTATACCTATCCTTATGTTCAAGCATCTTTTCCTTGAGTGAAAATCCCATTTCACACATATTTGAGTAATTTTCTTCTGAATTTGGGGACATCTAGTGAAATACACTCACATTAAAAAGAAATTTAATGCATGTAATTGTGATACCATAAGCTTGACCTTGTTGTAAGTATCTACTAACATTAGAGCACTTGAAATAGAATCTTGTAGGACTTGTTATCGACTTGAAATGTAGGTTTGGGTACGGATAGAATGATACTTGGGATAAAGTGACTAAATCCTCAATGAGTTGTACACTCTATTTCAACTTTCGACATTTGTTTCTCTTTGATGTTTGATCTTCTTTGTTGTGCATCATTGCCCCATGATTTGTATTTTCTTCAACTTCTTTTGATTCTTGTGTTCTAGTTTTTCCCCTTACTTTTAATAAAATATATTTTCATTTTTTTGGAGTTCTTCTTTTTTTAAGGGAGGGTTTATAGCTCCTTTTGAAGTCTTCTTTTAATTTTTTTTCTTCTGGGATAATATATCATTTGCCTTTAACATCTCTGAGCTTGAATCTTTGTCTAGAATTTGCACGTATTTAGTGTGCTCAAGGAGGTGGGGCAAAGACAGGGATAGTACATGTAAGCACTCTAAAAGGTATAGGCTCAGATGTGGCTGTCCAAAGAAAGATTTTAGGCTAAAAAAGAGAATGTTATGGATTAATATCATTTGGTGGGTTATGGAAGGCACAATCAGGTCAAAGAAGGCCTACAATCCTTTTCTAAATCAAGTGTAACTCAGAAGTTCACCTCAACAAACATTTATGCCAAGTTTTAGATCAACAATACAATGTAATGAATTGATCTAAAACTCACCGCACAATGCACATGAAATGATGAGGTTGGATTCGTTCTGGTCTTAGAAGTATGCAAAAGAATTTTTCAAGTGTCACTTAGATGTGATAAAAGATACCAAAAAGAATCTATTTTGTCATGAACCCGATCCTTTACATCACACAAATTTGTTCTTTCTAATGTACACTCCTAACTGTATTGGTACCAACCAAGTAAAAATTTTATTTTTTTAAATATGACCGAACCCAAATGAGGGTTGCCTACATATCTTGTGAAAATAAGATCAGATTTGCATAGTTTGGGAAAATTTGTGAATTTGTATATGGCATATATGATTATCAATAAGTAATGGTCATCCTTGAAAATAATGTAAAAGGCGACTAAGAAAGAACTTCTTTTAGCATCAAAATTATTTTGATTATACGATTGAGAGGATGGATTTTAAGAACTAGGAGAGCTTTGATATTGTAATGCCCCACGAGTACACCTTGGGTGTCACATGGTGCTTACGACCCCAAAGAATCATAAGCTAACCCATGACTTGTACCTGCTGTGAGCACTGAATAATAGTACTAAAAAATATATATAGAAGTATAACTGTTAATGCCATAAGTTTCTCAAAATACTAAAATAATATCTGAGTGTACTGATAATAACATCTGAAAACTGAATAATTGACTATGCTAGTCTGAAAGCCTCTAACTATCTGAGTATGGAGTTGATGGGACAAACCCCCAACTAACTCTGACTGAATTAACTACTAAACTGCTGTAAATATTGAAATAAATAAACTTTATCCTCGAAATATGAGGACTTACCACTATAATTGTTGTTGATAGCCTGAGCTGCTAAGTATGGTCAGGAACCTGAGTGTTCGAACCTATGATATGTGATATCATAGAGCAAAGAGAGAGTATGCGTCAGTATGTGGAATGTACTGGTATGCTAAGTGAGGTAAGGCTGATATACATGGGTTTATATGTATGAGATGAGAACTAACTGAGTAAACATCATAAAGTAACTGGATGAGAGTACATGCAAAACTGTAACTGTTGAATATACTGAGCATGCAATACTCAGCATATAGGTATATATTGTGTATCTGAGATTTTACTAAAATTGAGTACTAAATTCTAGTAACTAAATACTGATAACTGAAGGTTCGGACTGATACTAAAGTACTAAATTTTGATGGCTAAGTAACTAATAAGTGATAGTCATCGTTCTGTAGAACTATCTAAGTTCTTTCCTAAATTATGATATTGAATGTTGAATATAAGTACTGAATTTGTAACTGTAACTTTAGGAGTTATCATCTAATCGACATACCAGAGTCTGAGCTAATCGGGTTCCAACCAATGACCCCAATTGGAAGGGTGCTAATACCATGCCATAGGTACTAACAATGGTTGTGGATTCATTCCTAACTAACTGGTGACCCCTGAGATCATCCTAACTAGTGGGTTATCCCTAAGAGTATCAGTCCTAACTAACGGGTGACATCTCATAACCTACACTGACTACGTAGTTTTGAAACTTAGGGATTGCTTCTAAGGACCCAGTCCTAACTTACGGGTAGGCCCCCATCTCTAGGCTCGCTCAATGCTGAATCCTACTCCCAACTAAAAGGACATTGGAAAAGATCATTACTGGACTGACTTAACTGAACTCACACTGATCGTAAAGGCTAACTGAATACTGTGGTTGTGACACTCTTGAGTCTATTCTGTAACTACTGTAGCTCTAAGTAAACAGCTAGATTTTGGGTATTGGATACCCCCAGGACTCTATAGCGTAAATATCAAAACATAGCACAATATTGAAAGCATAATAGCTAGTCACTTAGTCACAATTCAATCATTGAGGCATTTTATCATACACTTGCAAGGCATGAATCTGTACATGAGTGGGAACACATGCTAATATGTTATGATTTCACTATTCAATTCACATGGACATTCTATCAAACACTTGGGGAGAATGACTATTGTACATAATAATAATCACATGTAAACATCATGACTACCACATTCAACTTGCAAATATCAAGGATTTTAACATGAGAATTCACGTAATTCAACATACATGCTAATTGGTTTACACGAAATATGGCGTAAATCATGAATCTAAAAAGTTGTATTTTGAAAAAAAAAAAAAAAGGTTCTTGAAGTCCAAGGGTGAAAAAAAACCTAAGGATGAACACCTAACATACCTTAGAGCTTTAATCTTGAAATAAAATTGACCTTTCTTGAATGTTCTTGGATTGGGAATTATAATTTTCTTGGTTTTCTTAAAGAAGGGCTTGAATCTTGTACTTGAGAGATGATCTTGAAAGGAAACCCTGATTTTATTAGTCTTAAGAGTGGAGAGGATTATGAGTGATGAGAAACTAATATTTTATCACTTAATAGGGTTGAATGCCTAATTTAACTCATGGGAGGTGAGGAAAAAGACCAAAATACCCCTCCGAAACTGTATGGGAATTGCTGAATTTTAAGAGTGATGACCTTGGTTGATAAGCCGTCAACCAAGTGATGACCTATCACAATAATTCATCACTCAGAAGCTGATTTTATCAGTTGCTGGTCTTGGCTGACGACTTAGGCTGATAGGTCATCACTTAGGTGATGGCCTATCAACTCAGGTCATCACTTGGAAACTGATTTTATGAGTTGCTGGCCTTGTATGACGACTTAGGCTGATAGGTCATCTCTTAGGTGATAGCCTATCAACTCAGGTCATCACTTGGAAGCTGAAAATAATGTTTCACTGGTTTGGGTGACAACTTGGCTTATAAGTCTTCACATAGGTAATGGCCTATCAACTCAGGTCGTCACTTTGTTGACAGACAAACATGCTTAAGTAAAATGAGTATAACTTTTCGCTCTGATATCAGATTAAGGTGAAACAAAATGAGTTAGAAATAAGATTCAAAGACCTTTCATTTGATATATAGTTGGATACCTAATTTATTATGTACAAAGAGTAATGATCATCTAAAGTTGACCCAAGCTGAAATGTTCACTAAATCTTAATCGATAGAAGTGTTCTTAACTTATCTTTCAGTTTGGAGATTTTTATGACCTCGACTGATATATAAGGACATTTTCACACTATAGAATGGATCATCACACATATATAGTCATAAAATCATTGGGTTCCGATCTGCATACTTCATAACGACAGTTTGAATTCTAGCCTAAAAATGTTGGGTGTTACAGTTACTCTTTCCGTATATTGACAAGATTTAGAAGGTCATACATTGAAGAAGTTATTAATTTTTCACCATAGTTGAAGGGAGTTTTATGACTGAAAGGGGTCATTTGGTTGGGAATATAGTTATGCTGAGATTAGTTATTCTGGGATAAGTTATGATGGAATAAGTTATACTAGGATTAGTTATGCTGGGATTATTTTTTATTGAGTGTTTGATTTGTTGTATTCAAAGTAATATACATGGTATAATTTCTAAGAATAAATTAATTGATTACCAAAATACCCTCCATCTTATTTAACTTTTTTTATATATGTTTCTTTTCAAGCTTTAAATATGTATTCTTAAAAATAAAATTTTGGGATAATACTCACGAAAATATCTGAACTTTGACTAAATTTCCAGTTGAGCATACTGAACTTTGCAGGGGTACTATTGCCACCCTAGACTTTTTTTCATATTTTAATGGCATATATCTGCCCACTTGGACACATGTAAATAAGAGGTTGGTGCGTATATTACATCGCCATCTGCCAAAAATAAACGTGTAAAAATAAGATTGACACATCTATTACACCTCCAGCTGCTGAAACTGGGTATAGAGTTTTGAGGGAGAATTAAATCTACTTTAAAAAGTCTAGAGGGGTAATAGTACCCCCGCAAAGTTCAGTATGATCAACTGAAAATCCGGTCAAAGTTCAGGTATTTTTTTGAGTATTTTCCCTAAAACTTTCATCTTATTTAGCTTAATTTTTTTGTGGGTGTGCACTTTCATGATTATATCGTATGTATTTTAAAAATAAAACTTTCATCTTATTTATCTTTAATTTTTTTGCATGTACCTTCCCATGATTATTTCGTGTGTGTTTAAAAAAAATCTTACTATATCTTATTTAGTTTGAAATAAAAACTTCCAACTTAAGTTTGTATAAGTAAAAGAAGATTTATTATTCATGTCACTTCATTTAAATACATATCACTCATATAATATAGAATATTAAAATTTATTTTAATTGATATATACAATATCAATTTTCAAGTGATTAAAAAACTATTTAATTTAAATAGGTAATTGAACAATGGAGTTTATTGTGAACAGGGATCACTCAGGTCATATAGTGATCAATATTTCAATTCAAATGCTTAACAATGGCTTATAACTGCGACAAGGCATGTGCTAGTTAATTAAATTTGTCTTTGGCTGAAAAATTAGTTATAAGAGGCTAATATGGATTTGTGGGTTTGGGAATAATTTAGGTTTTCGGTAAATATTACTCAATTAAAGATAGGTTAATTAAAACTCTTATAATTTTAATATTTATAAAAATATTGAGGATTAATTCATTACAAATTTCATCTTAAACAAACAAAATTTAATATTCATCTACATTTTAGGCATTTATGAAAATTTTTTAGTTTATTATTCATCAAATGTTTCGGATAAAATGTGAAAAATATTAATATGTATGAAATATTCTTATATTTATTTAACATGTCTAAGAATGTTATATGTTTTTTTAGCCATCCAGATAGCCAAATTTTAATGTTTTTCATTTGTATAAACATAAAATTACTACATTACATTTGGTTTACGTATATTGTTATATCAGTATAATTTATGGATCACCTAAAGTGGTTGAGTTAGATTGATTAATTAATTATGCACATATGTACGTACATAAAGTGGCCCGTGCATGAATATAGGTAGGGATAATTTTGTCCTTTTATAATTTTATCCCAAGGATAAATTATGGTGGGACTGTAACCCCACCAATTATGTGGATAACTTATTTTGGTACTATTTATTATTCTCGGGATAAGTTATTCCGAATATTGCCAATCAAACATGCATTAAAAAAATTAATCCCGGAATTATTATTTTATTCCAAGATTATTTTCTTTAGCATCTCACACCAAATTACCCCAAAGAGTGTTGAACCATTTCTTTTGAATGTGGGGAATGATACGTCATAAATTATGATTTATGACATTCAAAAAAAAGAAGATAAGTATTCTCAGAAAAAATCGGGTGAGTATCTGGAGGTAGGCCGGCTAGGCACTAATGTCATTGAGATTCGAATTTTGAGGAGTTATTGATTTGCGTTCTTAAAGATCATTGGAGAGCGTCTTTGAACTGTTCTAGAAAATTGCCCCAGTTTGAATATCGGAGAAATTATTCTAAAATAGTGAAGAGACCAAACCCTAATACAGGATTGCCTAAGTATCTTGTCAATACAAGACTCAGGTCGAAACATAGTTCAAACCTATATGCATTTATTGGCGATGTTGCTAAGGTGCATCTTTAACTGATTCGCCCAGTAAAACAAAGGTTAGATCGCACCTTCCCACTAATGTATAACCAAAATAGTTAATATATAGACACAATCATCCTTAAATTTTGTACAGAAACTGTGATAATGTATCACGTGGGTCGTGAATCCTTCAGACATTTGGATAAATTTAACTAATGATGCATGTACCTACAAAAGTATTGTTTCAGCTCTATCCTATGTTGACTAAGAGTGGGTAGACAAGGACTTGAATTTCCTATATGAGAAGGCACATAGCTCCACGGCAGTAAAACTCTCGCTCATCCCAAGTATGTTTTGATTCTATAAAGTATGGTGTTTTGAAATAAATCTGGGGAAGTACAGTGTACAATCCACGTGTATAATGTGCGTGAGTGTCAGTTTTTCGAAGTTGAGAAAATATGAAGGGAATGTCAATTTATATAAAGTGATAAATAAATAAGCAATCTATACAAAATAATAGCAAATAGACAATTTATGTCACACAAACAAGATAAATCAACACAATTAGTATAAAATAAATAAAAATATATAAAAACATAAATATTAACCTAAGTCTGAAATGGTTAGAACCTATAATCCCGAGCAGAGTCATCAAACTGTCATGCTCTATTTTAACCTAGGTTAAAATAAGAACAACTTATAGACTGTAAAAAATATTGATTGTACTGAGTCGCCACCTAATTTTAAGGAAAATAAGAAAATTTATTTATTTATTAATATGTATGACTTGTGTTTTAATCTACGAAATCAGTTTAAATTCTAGATAAGGGTTCAAATTATTCTATGGAAAAGGGGTTAGGCATCCTTCAGAATCCATAAATATGGTTCCCGACCAGACTTAGATTTATCAAAAGAGGCACAAAAAAATCAATGTTTGTAAATACAAATATAAAATGTGTATTAGAACAGTGTAAAATAATTTCTTTGAAAGAATGTATAAATTATATATATCATCGTATGAGTATGTATAGAAAATTATGCGAAGATATATAAACAAAAGCCTATAAGAGTATGTATGAAAAATGAAGACTGTTTCATAAAATAAAGTATTTTAGTGTTTTATGAAAGAGAAGTATGTTTCTTTATAATTAACAAAAGCTAATGGGAGAAAGAGAAGATGAGAAAGATTTAAAAAATCTGAGATTATTTTTTGTGTGTATATACGTTGGTTGTATATTTGTATGTGTATAAAATTTTACCCCCGTCCCTCCCCTCTTTTATTTATAATTAAAAATGAATCTCTCTTTTTGTCCAAAAATTAAAAATTAATCCCTCTTGTCCCCCGAAATATGATTTAGACCACAAGATATTATCTGAGGGTTTTTTAAATCCTTTTTACCAATGTATAAAGACTCTTTATACAAAGGATGAATACACCAACTCATCACCTCAAATGTTACCTTTTTAAGGTGATGAGATCTTGACTTGATTGCGTTGTTGCTTTGTGTATTCAAATAATTGAGTCAACTTATCATTTTGCTGAATGTATTAAATAATATAGAAAAATATAAATGCGATATATAATTTCAGAAAAAATGTAAACAACAAATGAAATATAATTATCTTTAAAATATATAGTGTGCTATAAATATTTAAAATTGTAATATGTGTTAAGAATTGTAGTGTTATTGTTGTGTACGTATGCAGATGAACGTGCCAAATAATTTAAAATAATAAAAAATTAATTAAAATTTCAAATTTATAAAATCAAGAATAATTATTAATACATTATTCAAAGTTAAAATATGGCAATAAATTGGTAAATAAATCTTAAAATAATGATGATTATCAATAATTTATTAAACATTATAAAAAAGGTATAAAATATTATCTTTTGTGCCCGTTAACGGTCCGAAATCCTGAAGGCATTAATTTTAAGCACGGAGAGCCAAAATTAGGTGTAAATAGTCTCCCATAAAGCGCCTTATTTCGCACCGCGACATGACTCAACTCCCTTGACTACTCAAATTTCATTAAGGCTCACATCCCCACATGACTTAATTTCTTCCATCTTTCCTATATAATGCTTAACACTTTGTCTGTTCACCTTGAATAGAACAACACCATCTCGTTGTATCTCGATTGCACTATGTGGAAATACTCTCACTACGGTGAATTATACAAACTATCTAGACAACTTTCCAGGAAACAAGCAAAGTCTCAAATTATACAACAAAACCAAATCATCGGGATAGAATTCCCTCTGATCAATTCTTTTATCATGGTACAATTTTATCTTTTGCTTTACAAGGCTGAATTCTTATAGGCATGGAGGTGAAACTCATCCATCTCATTTATTTTGTTCATTCGAAAGTATGTAGTATCACTCCACTCAAAGTTTTCAGTGCCCATAGTGACTTGTGCTAAAGTTCAACCTGTAAGTGGCCTACCTTGCCACTCACAATCTGATAGGAGATGTACCAATAGAAGTCTTGTATTCTATCCAATAGGCCCATAATGCATCGTCTAGTTTTCTAGACCAATCTATCTTATTGGCATTCACAATTTTCGCTAAAATAGACTTTATCTTGCAGTGGAGACCTCAACTTGTCCACATGTTTGAGGATTGTAAGGTGTTTCCACCTTATTCTTGTAATACCCCACACTTTTCTGAGGTCGAATCCATTCCTAGAATGTTAAGGGATAGCTTTCAAGATGAATAATATTTATTTCATATGGAATCTTCCAGATTTAGACTTCCCATTGTGTGGGAAATTGAATAAGCTTTCCAACAATATAAGATTCACTCATATCCAATAACCGAGTAAGAAGTTATGGTTATTTTAAATTCCAATCGTAAAACATTGTTATTTAGGTTATTAGCACATCACGGAGAAGGTTTAAATGACGTTTGTCAATTTCTAGTAGCCCTTCACGATATTGGCACGTCACGGGGAGGGCTAAATCCCCAATTATCTAATTTCAGTGAGGGTCTGTGATATTGGCACGTCGCACCAAATTTCTAGGTCCCATCCAAGGTGGCAACACGATACCACCATGCCGCGCCACCATGCATATTCCCAGTTGGCATTTTCCTGTGGCTTGGCATGATAGTGGCGCGTCGCACTGAGGCCAAAAGTCGGGGTTTTGGTTATTTTTCAGTTCCATTTATGATTTTAAGAGGGGAATTTTGGTAAATCTCCCAACCTGTCCTAAACAATGAATTAAACCCCTCCAAAGCACTTTACATCTACTTTTTATCAAATCTCTCTCAAGCAAAATCCTAGTTCATCAAACTTCCTCCCCAAGAAATTTAAATTTCTCCATTAATTCTCTAAGGCAATTCAAGATTAAGAATCCCCAAGTCAATAACTCTAAGAGGTCATCTTCAAAGCATCAATAGAGACCCGAGATTCAAGTTTTAGCATCTAGATCATCAATTGAGGTATGTGGGGTATGAACAAGGATAATCCTTTCATCCTTGTGCCCAAAATTTATTTTAAATTTAACTTTTTCTGAAGTTTATAAGATTTTCCATTAAATTAAAGTTAAGGTTTGTGCCCATTATTGCTATTTACAAGTTTATGATATATCCAATTATTTAGAAGTTGAATTCCATGATTTTGTTCATATTTTCATGCCTATTCCTGGAATTTCCATATTTTATGACGAATTATAAATGCTTATATTATCAAGCATGAATTTTAAGATGTTTTAATATGAGATTGATGCATGAGTCACTATGCCCTAATTAAGATTGCTATTTTGAAATTATTTGTGCTATGAGCACCCTCAGATAAGATTATTCTCAGATTTTGTTAAATATTTGACCTTTTGGTCCTAAGCTAAGATAAAGAATCCATTTGTTCATATAACTTGAGGTTTAACCTTGTGCTATTTTTGAAGTGGATTTCTTAAGATTTTAAGCATAAGAATGGGAGTAGTATTTAGCATCGAGATGGGTAAGTTACTAAGGTTTCATACCCCAAAACTACGTGCCACCATAGGATTAAGATTATTCCCACTTCTACGTAGATGACTAAGATTGCGATCACTTAAGATAAGAAGTTCTATTCCGATAGCAAGGGTAGACCAGCCCTACCTAACGGAGGCCAGATGTGGGACTCCATGGATTCTTACATGGTGTATGTCGGTTAGAAGAACCTCCCAATAAGATGTCCCCTACTCTTAAAATAGTCTATTTGTGTAAAGCCTTACGATAAAAGCATATATTTTGAAAGCAAAGGTTTTAAGATTCTTTAAGTCTTTAAATGATGTATTTTCCTTGCCAATTAATAAGATAATGTAGCAGCTTCCAGAAAGAACAGATTTTAGAACTGAATGTTATGCCTCACAAGATTCATACTACATGATCTATTATTTATGATTTATGTTCTTCAGATTTCTAATTACTCGAGCCTATGTGAGTCATTTACATTTAGCATGTATGAATTTTTATAAACTGTGATGATATTCTTTACTTATTGCATGCACTTCCATATACTCAGTACATCATCAAAGTACTAATCCGCATATATGTCTATGTGCTACATTGTCTCATAATGTAGGTTCAGGTGCTCAATCTCAGTAACGCGAGTGATCTCCGAGCATGTCTTCTACATCCCTTCATTTGGTGAGTCCTTATGGTTTGGGGACTTAGTTATTCATACTTTCAGTTTATTAGTAGATGTTCCTTTATTCATTTCAGAAAGTTTGAGTCAACTGGGGCCTATCCCAGTGACTCTCTAGATTCAGATGCTAAACGCTTGTCAGAATACTAGATTCAGTGTTAGACTTGTGGTCAGTATTCCGATTCTCAGTATTGTCTTACCAAGATTTTTGAGATTTCTATGCGTTAGATAAGATTTTTGCATTTATTATGTTTTCATATTCATATTTCTCCTATTTTGAGATTTAGATTTAGTAGAAAATAGCCAGGGTTAGCTCAGGACTACTTGTAGTTTGGAGCACCATGTGGCATCCCAGGATTCAGATTTTGGGGCGTTATAATGCTTCACACCATATTTTTCAAGTAAGTGTTTGAAAATATGAACGAAAAAGTGAGACCCACCATCACTAATGATTTCTCAGGGGTACAAAATCTAGAGAAAATATTCTTCTTCAAGAATGATGTGACTTTCTTACCTTTATTATATGGAAAACCAATTTCCTTGACCCACTTAGAAATGTAGTCGACAACCACCAAGATATAATTCATACCATGTGAACTCATAAATGGGCCCATAAAATTGATATCCAAAATATCAAATAATTCAAGCTCAAAGAAGGGCGTCATAGAAAGCTCATGTGTTTGCAAAATGTTGTCTTTACCATTGGTCACAGGCGATATCATAATCATGTGCATCATTATAGATAGTAGGCTTATAGTAACCACATTTCCAGATTTTATGTGCAGTGTGAGTATGTAAGACCCTGCAAAATTCTAAGTCTAACTCAGCCCCTTAGAGCATGAAAGGAGGTCCTAGACTTAGAACATTTCAGTTAGTGTTTGTACTTAGAATTATTTTACCCTGCATAATTTGAAAATCTCATTTTGCAACCCTTACAACCATTAAATATCAATCTTTAGGTTGATTCATGATTAGGAATGTCAGTAGATGTTCTCGGATGAGTTTTGGATTTTTTTAGCATTGTTTGAGGCACGTTTGGAAGTCCAAACCAGTGGATCAATGCGATCTCGACACGCCGCATCGCCTATCACATTGATAAATGTTTTTACCAGCTCCCAATGTCAAATTCCAGCGAGTTGATGCGTACTTGACATGGCGTGACAGCCATAGCGTTGATACCATCGATGCGACACATCAGGTTGCATGTCACTGGACCCATTTTTTAGGAATTAAAAACCATATCTATAAGGGTATTTGGGTTATTTTCCCATGTTATTTCATCCCCAAAACATGAGTTGATCTCTATTCCACCATACAGAATGGATCCAGTAGAACTGAAGGAATTAAAAGAATAATTAAAAGATCTCCTAGATAAGGGATTCATCAAACCTAGTGTATCCTCGTGGGGTGCACCAGTTCTATTCATGCAAAATAAAGACGGCTCTCTTAGAATGTGCATCGACTACCGTCACTTAAATAAGGTCACGGGCAAGAATAAGTATACACTTCCCAAAATCAATGACTTTTTTTACCAACTTAAGGGTGCCAGTTACTTTTCTAAGATAGACCTTATATCAGGCAATCATCAGCTCAGACTCAGAGAATGTGACATTCTGATGTGCTAGATTTTTATAGAACATTTAAGACTTTTTAACTTGAAATAACTATAAGTTCTTAAGTAATTATTGGTGTTTTTTATGTTATTTCTTAATATTTTGTAGGAAAGTTAAGATGCATGGAAATAAATAATAATGGAGCAAAAGAGCTAAAATCTGAGCATAAAAGCTAAAAAGATGGTTGACGACAACCGTGATATGTCGTTAGCATTGTGATAGGCTATCATCATTAGCGTAAGCCTTAACCAGGGAGTTGTAGTTTGAGAAGCAATTTTGACGATGTTGGTGATGTGGCATCAAAGTTATGATAAGGCGTCAATAAGGGCGTCATCCTTAAGGAGAGAATTAGCATAAGGAGAAGACATCTGATGATGATAGTGAAACATCATCAAATCTATGATGTGGCATCAGCAACATCATCAGCTTTTGACAGAACTTGAAGACAACTGGAGCTAATCTGATGCCATCCGTGATAATGCGTCAGACCCTTGACATGGCGTGAGTCAGAGCATCACCTAATTCGAGAATTTATGTACTTTATTATTTTATTTCCATAATTAGGTTTAAGTATTTAAGACATAGTTTAGGGTTTTCTAATTATTTTAGAATTTGTCTTAAGTTACCACTATAAATAGCGGCCTTTAGGGTTTCATTCATAACTTTGGAAGCAGCTTTTGACATCTTGTAACATAGTAAAGGGGAGTTCACTTGTTTTTGACTCTCTTCTTTTAGAATTTAAATTTTCCATCCTTTGATTTAGTTGTGGGAAATTCTTATTGTACTTGAAGGAGAAACAACATTGAATTTCATCTTTTGTAAATTCACTTGCTTTAAGTTATGAATTCAATCTTTGTTATCGTTTTCTATCTTATGAGCAACTAAAACCCACAACTAGGGTTGTAGGATCTATGATTATTATTTCATTGATTTAATAGTTGGATTAGGGTGTGAGTGATTATGGGAACGTCTTGAAATTCTATTGTTTTAACTTAAATCTATTAGTTGCAAACATTAGGTTATGCCATAGGTTTTATTTATTTTTAATGGAGAAATAGACTAGAGGTCATGAATTATCAATAGGGACTCGAAAGCTACCAACCTTCTGTTTAATGATTAATGTCGTAATTAGATCAATCTACCTGAGATAACATTCGGTTGGAAATAGATATGTTATCTAAGTTTGAGAGAATTAGATAATAAATTGTCTAGTGAGGTCGAGAGATAAGTCAGATAGTATCATCGGCAGGGATAATCTGTTGTTCCCACCTATCACAAGAATCATGAACAGTTATTATTCAATGGAGATTAATAGTAAGAGTGATCACAATCCTAGTTTCTCTATCTCATTGATTTGAACAATTGAAATCTTAGTTTTGAGTTCTGAAGCAAGTTAAGATGTTACCTTTTTTTTAACTCATAAAAACCCACATCTCACTTTTATATTTTCATCCCATTTGTTTGAATTGAACTTGTAGCTATAGTTTCAAATTAGCTTAATCACCAGTCATATTTTTCCCTGTGGATTCGACCCCGACTCCAATGTCGGGTAAATATATTAATGACGACCGCCTTGCACCAAATTAAAGTGTAAGTTGAGGGTGGCTATCATAGGAGTGCATGATGTAAACTGGGTATGAAGAAAGGTAGAATAAAAGAAAAAGAATAAGTGAAAAAATAAAAAACTGGGTGGTGTGGAAGAAAAATAAGAAAAGAAAAAAAAATGAAAAATAAAAACTACATCCATCCTGAATAATGTGTGATCAAGAAAAGGAGAAAAAGAAGAAAAAGGTTAATAAGTGAACCCCAAAAGATAAGGTAGTGAGAAGGAGGCTTAGTCACTCTAAATGCCATTGAATATCATACCAGACCTTAGCCTACATTACAACCTGAAGAAAAGACCTATAGTGATCCTTACTTACCTGTCTGGACACCTTGTTAATGAAAATAAGGGCAAGCATATGGTATTTGACATGCATTTATTAAAATTTCTTTCTGAGAGTGAGTGTCTCTTGACCGTCCCCGCATTGACATGCTTGAGTTCATATATGAGTGAGGAGGGACTTCTTTGTTGTAAGGGTACATCGGTTGCATTGCTAGTTGTTTACTTGTTTAGGTAGTGTAACTTGTACATATACATGGTTATTGTTGCTAAATTTATGCCATATCATGATTCCTTTGGGTCACATTGTTAATCTTCATTGATATGCATAATTTGAATAATAAGTAATTGAACGTGGAGAGTGGCATGAGTTTTGAGCTAAACTTGATAATCAACAGTGATAGGTATCTTATGTGTCTCTTGGTTAAGCATCGTAGTATGGTGTTATGTAGTTGCTTGAGGACAAGCAATTGTTTTTAGTTGAGGGTGTTGATGTGCTAGATTTTTGTAGAACATTTAAGACTTTTTAACTTGAAATAACTATAAGTTCATAAGTAATTATGGGTGTTTTTGATGTTATTTCTTAAGATTTTGTAGGAAAGTCAAGATGCATGGAAATAAATAACAATGGAGAAAAAGAGCTGAAATCTGATCAAAAAGAGCTGCAATCTGAGCAAAAAGAGGTGAAAACATGGCTAACGACAACCATGATAAGTCATCAGCCTTTTGATAAGCTATCAGCATTGGCGTTATCCTTAACCAGGGAGTTGCAATTTGAGAAGCAGTTCTGATGACGTTGGTGATATGGCATCAAAGTTGTGATAAGGCGTCAATAAGGGCGTCAGCCTTAAGCAGAGAATTAGCAAAAGAAGAAGACATCTGACGACGATAGTGAAACACCGTCAGATCTGTGATGCGGCGTTGGCAACATCGTCAGCTTTAGATAGAACTTAAAGATAACTGGAACTAATTTAACGCCATCCCTAATAATGCATCAGACCTTTGATGTGGCATCAGCCAGGGAATTACCTAATCCGAGAATTTATTTACTTTGTTATTTTATTTCCATAATTAGGTTGAAGTATTTAAGGCATATTTTAGGGTTTTCTAATTATTTTTGAATTTGTCTTAAGTTACGGCTATAAATAGCAGCCTTTAGGGTTTCATTTATAATTTGAAAGCAGCTTTTGACATCTTGTAACATGGTAAAGGGGAGTTCAATTGTTTTTTACTCTCTTAACTTAGAATACAAATTTTCCATCCTTTGATTTAGTTGTGGGAAATTCTTATTGTACTTGAAGGAGAAACAACATTGAATTTCATCTTTTGTAAGTCCACTTGCTTTAAGTTATGAATTCAATCTTTGTTATCTCTTTCTATCTTATGAGCAATTAAAACCCACAACTAGGGTTGTGGGATCTATGATTATTATTTCATTGATTTAATCGTCGGATTAGGGTTGAGTGATTGTTGGATGTCTTGAAATTTTGTTGTTTTAACTTGAATCTATTGGTTGCAAACATTAGGTTATGCCTTAGGTTTTATTTGCTACTAACGGAGAAATAGACTAAAGGTCATGAATTTTCAACAGGGACTCAGAAGCTACCAACCTTCTATTTAATGATTGATGCCGTAACTGGATCAATCTACCTGAGATAACATCCAATTGGAAATAGATATGTTATCTAAGTTGGAGAGAATTAGATAATAAATTATCTGGTGAGGTCGAGAGATAAGTCAGATAGTATCATCGGCAGGGATAATCTGCTATTCCTACCTATCATGAGAATCATAAACAGTTATTATTCAATGGAGATTAATAGTCATAGTGATCACAACCCTAGTTTATCTATATCATTGATTTGAACAATTGGAATCTTAGTTTTGAGTTTTGAAGCAAGTTAAGATGTTAACTTTTGTTTAACTCATAAAAACGCCTATCTCACTTTTATATTTTTATCCCATTTGTTTGAATTGAACTTGTAGCTATAGTTTCAAATTATCTTAATCACCACTCACATTGTTCCCTGTGGATTTGGCCCTGACTCCAACGTTGGGTAAATATATTGACGACGATCGCCTTGCACCAAATTGAAGTGTAAGTTGAGCATTATCACATTCCAAAGACAACATCAGAACTCGGTATGGTCAATTCAAATTCTTAGTTATGTCATTTGGTCTTACCTATGCCCCAGCAGCTTTCATGGACTTGATGAACCATCTGTTCAAGCAGTACTTGGACATGTTCATCATAGTCTTCATTGATGAAATCCTTTTCTATTCCTATAGTGATCATGAATATGTATACCATCTCAAAATAATATTACAGACTCTTAGAAATCATCAGTTGTTCTCTAAATTCAATAAGTGCAAATCTTGGCTAAGGTTAGTAGCTTTCCTAAGCCATATCATTTCTGGTGATGGGATTAGATTTGATCCCTAAAAGCCCAAAACAGTGAGAAACTGGCCCTGACCTGTCTCTCCATTAGATATTAGGAGTTTCTTGGGTTTTGCTGGCTATAACCGATGGTTTTTTAAGGGATTTTCATGTTTTGCATCCCATATTTCTAGATTGACTCAGAAGAAAGTCAAGTTCGAGTGGTCATATTCTTGTGAGAAGAGGTTTCAGGAGTTCAAGACTCAACTCACTACAACCCCAATTTTGATTTTACCGGATGGTTTAGACGGATTTGTGGTATATTGTTATTCTTCAAGAGTTAGTTTAGGGTGTGTTTTAATGCAGAGAGGTAAGGTCATATCCTATGTCTCTAGACAACTTAAGCCCCATGAAAAGAACTATCCCACTCATGATCTTGAGTTAGCAGCTATAGTATTTGCCTTACAGATTTGGAGGCACTATTTGTATAGAGTGAACATTGATATGTTCACTGACCATAAAAGCCTGTAGTATGTATTTTCTCAGAAAGACCAAAACCTTCATCAGAGAAGGTAGTTTGAGTTGTTGAAGAATTATGACATGAGTGTTCTGTATTATTCGGGCAAGGACAATGTAGTGGTTGATGCTCTCAGTAGGATGTCTATGGGTAGTGTTGCTCACATGGAATATGATAAGAAGAAGTTAGTTCATGAAGTTCATCAGTTTTCCCGATTAGGTGTCCGCTTAGTCGATTCAGCAGAAGGTAGTGTATGGGTGTAGAGTAGTTCAAAATCATCTCTGATTTCCAAGGTGAAGAAAAAGTAGGACAGATACCCCAATCTAGTAACGTTGAAAGAATCAATCAGAGATCAGAAGATAGAGGTTTTATCCTAATGGGGAGATTATGTGTTCCATTGCCAGGGTCGATTATCTGTGCCAGGTTTAGATGACTTGAGGCAGCGAATTCTTGCAGAAATGGATGGTGCACGCCACTCGATTCATCCAGGTGCCACCAAAATGTACCATGACTTATGAAAAGTCTATTTATAGAGTGGGATGAAGAGAGACATTGCAGAGTTTATGGCTAAGTGCTCGATGTGTCAGCAGGTTAAGATCGAGCATCAGAAGCCTAGTGGGTCTATGTAGGAGTTTAGTATTCCCACTTTGAAGTGGGAGGAGGTGAACATAGATTTTGTGATGGGTTTGCCTCATACTCATCGTCAGCATGATTTGATTTGGGTCATTATAGATAGGATGAAAAAATCAGCTCATTTTCTACCATTTCATACCTCCTACTCAGCCGAGGATTATTCCAAGCTCTATGTTAGAGAGTTGGTAATATTGAATAGAGTACCATTATCCATCATTTAAGATAGAGGTACAAAGTTAACCTCTCATTTCTGGAAAGCCTTCTGAAAGGGTCTTGGTACCTAAGTTCACCTCATTACAACCTTTCACCCTCAGAAAGATAGTCAAGCAGAAAGGACCATCCAAACTCTAGAAAATATGTCAACGGCGTGTGCCATTGACTTTAAGGGCAGTTGGGATGACCATTTACTAATGATTTAGTTAGCGTATAAAAATAGTTACCATTCCAACATTCAGATGGATCCGTTTGAGGCATTCTATGGAAGGAGATATAGATCTCCCATTGGTTGGTTTAAAGTGGGTGAGGCTGCAGTAGTAGGGCCTGACTTGGTATTTGATACCTTAGAAAAAGTTTAGTTGATCAAGGAAAGATTAAGACTGCTCAGATCCAACAGAAATTGTATGCAGATATACGAAGGAAGGATCTCGAGTTTGAGATTAGGGATTTTGTGTATTTTAAAATCTCTCCTATGAAAGGAGTTAAAAGGTTTGGCAAAAAGGGGAAGCTCAGTCCCCGATATGTCGATCCTTACTGAATTCTCAGCCATTTCAAAAAGGTAGCCTACGAGCATGAGTTGCCATTAGACTTAGATTCAGTACATCTAGTGTTTCATGTCTCCTTACTAAATAAATGCATAGGTGACCCAGCAGTTGTAGTCCCTATAGAGGGTATAGATGTTCAGAACAGTCTCTCTTTTAAAGAGATCCCGGTTGAAATCCTAGATTTTTCAGATTTGCAGACTGAGGAACAAAGAAGTCCCTCTGGTCAAAGTTCTTTGGTGGAATCAATCCGTTGAGGGAGATACTTGGGAAGCAGAAGCAGATATGTGGACCAAGTATCCTCACCTCTTCTCCATAAACTCAAATTTAGCTTAAGGTAACAGCTATCCTTGAATTCACTCAGTTCTATTTTTAGATTTCCTGTATATGTTTAATATCAGTTCAGTGCATTGCATTCTCATAACATACATACCATCATGAAAAAGCTTAGTCTCATGTCATGTCCTTAGAATCCAGTCATGATTCATTTATACATGTTCAGTATAAAAAACTCAATATATCAGAAATTCCATACGTGTAATCTTGTCTCAGTTGTGCATGATCTGTGTGTAGACTCAATCTATCAGTATTCTCAGCTTAGTCATACTCATTAAAGTATGAATGTTCCCAAGAGGGAGATATTGTATGACCCCACAAAATTCTAAGTTTAAATCAGCCCCTTAGAGTATGAAAGGAGGTCTTAGACTTTGAAAATTTCAGCTAAGTGTTTGTACTTAGAATTATTTTATCCTTCATAATTTAGCGATCTCATTTTGCGACCCTTAAGGTTATTAAATGTCAAATTTAGGTTGATTCATGATCAACAATGTCGGTAGATGTTGTTGGATGAGTTTTGAATTTTTCGACCATTGTTTGAGGCACGTTTGGAAGTCCAAACCACTATATCAATGTGATCTCGATGCACCGTATTGCCTATCATGTTGATAAATGTTTTTTCCAGCACCCAATGTCAAATTCCAGTGTATTGAAATGGACTCGACATGGCGCGACGTCCATAGCCTCGATACTATCGATGCAGTACGGCGGGCTGCGCGTCAGTAGACCCATTTTTCAATAATTAAAAGCCGCAACCATAGGGTCATTTGGGTCATTTTTCCACATTATTTCATCCCCAAAACACGAGATTAATCATTCTAAAGGGGAAAATCCATCATTCTCTTACAAATTACTCGAGAACACACCCTAGGGATTCTAATTGCAAAATTCAATCTTCAAGAACACCCCATCATTCTTCACAAATTCAAGTACCAAGGTATGTGAAGTGTTTATCCAAGGGTTTCCTTCCACCCTTGGAGTTCAAAGAAACTCTTTTAAAAAAACTTCAAGTTAATAGATTTTAGGAATTTCATGTTGGATCTGAGTATGTTCATGATTATGGTGTTAATTGAGTTTCTAATCTATGGTTTATTACAATTTCATGTGAAATTACTTAACATGTGTGTAGTATCATGTGAATTCATTTCAAAACCCTTGATTTGGTAATTTACGATTTAAATTATGATGCCTAGATGCTATTTAGTATTATGTGTATAGCTTGTATTCCCCAAGTGTTTGTCAAAATGCTTATGTGAAATGACTAGTGCAAGCATGACATGTTACTATGAGATTTCAATCATGTAAAAGCCCATGTATATCAAGTGTTTGAAAAAAATGTCTAGATGAATGCTTTATTGGTAAGCAAGTACTATTAAGCTATTAAAGTCATGCAGTGTTTTACTCTTCATGCTATCAAGTCCTGGGTGAATTCAATGCCCAAAAATCTAGCTATTTACCTAGAGCTATGATAGTTATAGAATAGTCTTAGTACAAACTGTATTTCTTAGTAATCAATCACGGTATCAGTTCCGTAATTAGTTCAGAACTCAGTACACTCAGTCAGTTAACATGACTTAGTAGTACTCCATTAGTTAGCAAAACCCTGTGAACTCAGTTCAGTTCAGTTAGACAGTATGATAATTAATAGTTCAGTCTAGCCTAGTACAGTTTAGAAATCTATTTAGTGTCTATTCAGTTAGGAATAGGACTTAGCACTGAGTGTACCCTAGGATGGAGAGTCACCTGCTAGTAGGGGGTCTGATCCTTAGAAGCAGCCCTTGTGTTACAAAACTACGTAACTAACGTAGGTTGACACATCAACCTGCCAAATTAAGGGTTGATGAGGTGTCTTACCTTCTAGTTGAGGGTACCACCATTCTCCTTCAGAGCACCTGTCAGATTGAAGGTGACTCTTCAGCTTATCTTTACCTGTGGCACGGTACTGACACCCTTCCAGCTAGGGTTACTAGTTGGACCCCAATCAGTTCAGAGTGGGTCATGTCGGTTAGATGATTATCTCCCACAGTTTCAGTTTCAGTCTCAGTATAAAACTTATTTTAGTTCTATAGAATCAGGAATGTTAGACACAGTCACTCAACTCAGGATTAAACTCCACACAGTTCCACAGAATCAGGACTATAAGAAACAGTCACTAAATTATCAGTATTGTAGTATCAGTAAACTCAATTATCAGATAATCAGTATTCAGAACTCAGTATCCAATATTGACATGATCTCAGTTACAGTCTGTGTATCAATGCATGTACTCTCGTTCAATTATATTTATGCTACTCAGTCAGTTATTTGTTCATGCATATGAACCCTAGCATATCATCCTACCCTACTTAGCATACCAATACATTCAAAGTATTGATGCATACCTTTCTTTTCTTCTATGATGTTTTATATCATAGGTTTAGATGTACAAGCTCCTGACCTGACTTACCAGCCTAATCTATCAGTAGCAAACTTAGTGGTGAGTCCTCATAGTTCAAGTACAAAGTTATTACATTATTTTTATTATTTAAGTATTTCAGTATGCAGTCGTTGGAGTTAGTTGGGGGCCTGTCTCATCAACTCCATATTCAGATAGTTAGAGGCTTTCAGACTAGAGTATTTCAAACAGATGTTTTAGTATTTAGATTTTAATATTCAGAATTATTTTTTTCTGTTATGAACCTTATGGCATTACAGCCTTACTTCCGTATTTATTTTTGTTATATTATTATTACAGTGTTACTATTATTTAGTGGTCACAACAGATACTAGTCATGGGTTAGCTGGTGGTCCTTCAGGGTCGCTAGAACCATGTAGCATCTGGGGTACAGACTCGAGGAATTATAAAGTACCTCCATGGTAAACCCTAACTGGGGAAGAATGACATGCCTCTAAAATATTTACCATCTCAACCTCGAGAATACATAACTGAATTACACCATTAACATATACCCAGAACAAGAAGGACTTATCCCACACGATCTTTCTTACTTTATGCATGAATCGCTTATGTTATTGATGCAACATATAATCTAGGATGATATCACTTTATAAATAATTGGAAAATTCTTCAAACCAAGGGATTAAGTCTTGTGATTCTGCCAAAACTTGCTTATCTGGAAAAGAACCATCAATTTCAAGCTCATCCCCTAATTTTATCATTGTTTCCTTTTCTAGGCATGACAAATGGTCTGCAACGTGGTTTGTAATGCCCTTTCGATACTTAACCTTAAAATCAAATTCATATAGCATAAGTACCCATCGAATCAACCTCAGCTTTGCATCTTTCTTTGACATAAAGTACCTAAGAGAATCATGATCAGTAAGCACAATGACTTTGTCCAATCAAGTAAGACCAAAAGTTTTCAAAATCAAACATTACTGCAAGCAACTCTTGTTCCATCACTGTGTAGTTTTTCTGGATTTAGTGTTTTGCAACATAATATATGGGATAAAGTATCTTTTCTCTCCTTTGGCCTAGGACTACCCCTATCACCACACAACTAGCATTACGCATCATTTCAAATGGTAATGTCCAATCAGGGGACACAATAATGGGATATGAAGTCACCTCTTTCTCTAACAATTTTCCCAATGGATTTTCAATATTAGAGAAATCATTGATGAACCGCCAATAGATACCTATATAACCTGAGAAACTCTGAATGCCCTTCACAAAAATTAGTGGAGGTAATTTTGTAATCACCTCAATCTTATCCTTATCAACCTCTATCCCCTTTTTAGAAATTTGGTATCCAAGAATTATCCCTTTCTTGACCATGAAGTGACACTTTTCTCAATTAAGAAAAAAATTTCAATCTTCGCATATTTATAAGGCATTGGACAATTGAGCCAAAAAATCATCAAATCAATCACCCACAATTGAAAAATCATCCTTTAAGAACTCAATGGTGTCCTCCACTATGTTAGAATAAAATAGGTATCATGTAATGCTGAAAAGTTGTAGGAGCATTACAAAGACCGAAGGGCATTATTTTAAATTCAAACAACCCATATGAACAAGTGGAAGTTGTTTTCTCTCAGTCCTTGAGAGAAAAAGAATCTGATTGTACCCCGAATAACCATCAATAAAACAATACCATTCTCTACTTGTAAAATATTCTAATATTTGATCCATGAATGACATAGGAAAGTCGTATTTCTAGGTCAATGTGTTCAGCCTCCTATAGTCCGTATACACTCTTGATCCAGTGAATGATCTCTTTGGAACTAACAAATTCTTCTTATTGGTAACCACAGTGATTCCACCCTTCTTTGGCACACACTAAACCAGGCCACCCATTTTCTATCAGTAGTTGGATAAACCATGGCAGCATCTATTTGCTTGATGATTTCTTTTTTCTAACTTCTAGTATAGGTGGATTCAATCTACATTGATGCTCAATGCTATGTACACATTTAAACTCAACAAAAATTTTATCAGTACCAATTTTGGGAGGAATTCCAACTATGTCAGCAATAGTCCAACCAATAGTTCTTTTAAACCTTAGAAAAACTAATACCAAGGACTCCACATACCACTCTAATAGATCAGTTATAACAATAATCAACAAGTTATTATTGTACCCTAAGAATTTATAATGCAAATAAGAGGGAAGGGACTTTAATTCCAAAATTGGTGGCTCCACCATAGATGGTTTGGCTGGAAACGTTGCTCTACTTTTCAGATCAAGGTCCAAATTATTTTGCACATAAGAGTATGAACCTTAACCCACAAGTGCATTCACTATCTCATCATACCCATCCCATCACTATCAAAATTCATCATCACGGTTGCAAGTGCCTCCACATCAAGCCTCTCCTTAATGTGTGAGACAAATGTATCTTGATCTATAGTATCTATCATGGAAATCTCACACATATCCTCATACATTAAAGGTAACCTTTGATCATTAAGTCTAAACTTTATCTGTCTGGTCTCTATGTCAACTACTACCCTACCCGTGGCTAAGAAAGGCCTTTCAACCTCATAATCAAGAATTGCTAAATTATCTAGAAATATGAAAGAATCCACCTTTACCAATACATCACATAAGATACCGACTGACTTCTTCATATTGCGATCCACCATCAAAAGTCTCATAGAGGTCAGATTAAGCAACCCCAACCCCAACTGGTTGTATACAACTAGCGTCATCAAGTTAATGCTAGCTCCCAAATCACATAAAGCTCATGCAAAATTTAAAGACCCAATAGTACAATTAATGGTGAATTCTCTGGGATCTTTTTTCTTTCTAACTAATGATCGAAAGGCAATGGCACTACAGTGGTGTAAATTATCCATAAGCTTAAAACTCACCATCCTCTTCTTAGTCACCGACTCTTTTATAAACTTTTCATAACTAGGAATCTGCTCCAGAGCTTCCACAAGAGGGAAGTTCACAGCCAACTCCTTCAACATAGAAATAAACTTCTAATACTTTCCTCTTTCAGCTTTCTTCTTTAATCTTTCGTAAAAAGGTAGAGAATGTTAGGGAATAGGTTTTGATGTTGGAAGATTATTACAATCAACATAAACCATGTGAGATAGGATGGAGTCTAATGTCTGACTCATGTTGAGAAAGGCTACCCTATACCTTACCATTTTTATAGAACCTAAACTGGAGTAATCACTAAACTGGGCCTATTTAGATAAGAGATACACTCTCTGGTGAGGACACTTGTAACCTATGGTGGCATTTAACTTTTGGGAATTTAGGTAGGCTGAAACCACATCCACTCAGTGCTAAATACTACTCCCAAAATATACTAGTGCTCATAGTATATTAAACTCACCTTAAAGTAAGCATAGGTTTATAAGTCTAAAAAAGAAATCATGTTTCTTTTTCAAAATCATATTTATAAGTAACTATATGAATTTTATATGATAGCTGAGATCATAAGAACAAAACTAAAATCATAATCAAGAAGTAATATTCTATAATCTAAGATAGTAAGTTTGAACTTCTTGTAAACTGAGTAAATCATGCAAAAACCATCTACATTTACCAACTCATGAAATTTCATGGCTAAAACTCAATTCATAACATCAATTACAAGATTAAAAACATGAGAAAATATGAATTCTTGTACTAAACGAAGCTTAAATCATGATAAAATATCATAATTTCAAAAGCATGAAAAGTGGATATGAACCCTAATTATCCAGTCCATAAAATTCATGTAAAAACTAAACTTTTGGGTACAAGGATAGAAGATAATCCTTGTTCAAACCCCATATATTTGGACTTAGTGAATCCCCTTGAAAAAAACTTGAATTGGAGCCTTGAAAGTATAAATTTTAAAGAAGAACCCTTATTTTGAATGTTCTTGAGAGTTTGGGAGGAGAGAAAACATGTATTTGAGTTATGGGATGGGGAAATACATTTAGTACTAGTGTTAGGATCAATTCCAATGTAAAAGACCAAATTACCCTAGAAAAACTGAAGGAAAAAATGAAATTTTAGAGTGGCAACAACCACTAGTGTGGCATGCCCTTATCATGCTAAGCTAGTGGTATGGCATTTCGTTAATGTGGCAATCAGTACGATTGGCATTTACTTATCGCTCTAGGCCATAGGTTTTCATATTCAGGGTGTGCCTTGACTTTGTAGCACAACCTAAATATAGATCCTTACTATTTTGGAGTTCCATTGGCTCCGGAAACTCATTTCCAAAAACTACAAAACACTTCTCAATTACTTCAAACCACCCTATGGGTGATCTACACCTATGGCCATATAAGGCTTTGAATAGAGCCATTTGAATACTAACATGGTAGCTATTATAATAAGCAAACTCAATCAAGGGTAGATGATCATACCAATTCCTCTTGAAGTTAATCACACACGCTCTCAATGTGTCTTTCGAGTTTAGATAGTATGCTCGGCTTGACCATATGTCTATGAGTGGAAAGCGGTGCTATGTTTCACCTTCATACCAATAACTTTCTGGAAAGACTACCAAAACTAATTAGTGAATTGGGTACGTTGATCTAAGATGATGGATAAATAAATCATGTGGATTCTTACTAACTCATAGATATATAACTTTTCATAATCTTTCATATCTGAACTCTTGACCAGTAAAAAAGGGGCTAATTTGGTCATTTGATCCACTATGACCTAAATTAAATATACTAACATCTGGTACGAGGAAGTCTCATAGTAAAATCCATATTAATGACCTCCCACTTCCAAGTAGGGATGCCAATGACCTAATGCGTACCTCTTGATCTTTCATGCTCACCTTTCAGTTATTGATAATTTGGACACTTAGCAACAAACTCTGCTATGCCTCTCTTCATACTGTTCTACTAATAAACTTTTCGCAGATCGTGGTACATCTTTGTGGCACTATGGTGAATCAAATACTTAGAATTATAAGCTTTCTCTAACATTCTTTCTCTCAACCCATTGGTATTTGGAACACATAAATGACCCTGATAGTGAAGGACACCATCTCCCCTTAGGAGAAAACTTTAACCTTTTGCTGATGAACTACATCTATTAACTGGCTAAGTGTTAGATCATTAGGTTGTTTTTATTTTACTTCAACAACTTGGGATGACTCTAAACCATTCAGAACCACTAAAACACCATCATATGTATCATGGAAATGAACTACCTATTGAGCTAATCTAGGAACCTCTTTGGAAAACTTCTTCTTTTCCACATGGGCTACACTACCCATAGACAACCTACTCAAAACATCAGCTGCAATATTTTCCTTACCTGGATGGTAAAGCACATTCATGTCATATAGGAACTTCAATCACCTTCTTTGATGAAGATTTAACTTCCTCTATATAAACACATATTAGAGACTCTTACGCTCGATAAAAACATCCACACATATACTATATAACTAATGTCTCCAAATTTTCAATGCATAATGACTGCTAATTCCAAATTGTAAGTCGGATAATTCTTCTCATGATCTTTAAGTTATCTGGAGGCATAAGCTATTACTCTTTTATTTTACATCAAAACACAACCTAACCCAACTCTAGAGGCATCATAGTACTCAACAAATCTATCTAACCCATCAGGAAAAGCTAATACCAGTGCTGACCATTAGAACTTCACCTTCTTTTGTGTGAACTTGGTCAATGGTGCCACTATTGATAAAAAAAACCTCAACGAATCTTATGTAATAATCGGTTAAACCTAGAAAGATCCTAATTTTGAATGTAGTAATGGGTCTAGGCTATTGCTTCACTGCATTTGTTTTCTAGGGGTCTACATGAAAACCTTCACCCAAAATCACATATCCCAAAATGGTGACATACTCTAAAAAAAGTCAAACTTACTAAATTTTGCAAACAACTAGCGATCCTTGAGGGTTTCAACACTATTCTCAAATGGTTTGCATTCTTTTCCTCACTCAAAGAATAGATAAGTATGCCATCTATGAAGACAATGACGAATATGTCCAAAATACCGATTGAAAGCCTTATTCATTAAGTCTATAAAAGCTATAGGAACATTTGTTAGTCCAAAAGACATAACCATAAACTCAAAGTGTCCATACCGAGTTCTAAAAGTGATATTTGGAATGTCCTACTCTCTGACCTTACACTAATGATATCCTGACCCGACATCAATATTTAAAAACCAATAGGCACCTAAAAGTTTGTCAAACAAGTTATCAGTTTTGGGGATTGGGTACTTTTTCTTGACGGTGACCTTGTTTAGCTATTGGTAATCTATACATATTCTGAATGTACCATTTTTTTGCACACAAATAGGACTTGAGCACCTTATGGAGAAATACTTGGTCTAATGAATCCCTTAACCATGAGGTCCTTAAAATGTTCCTTTAACTCCCAATTTCAGTCGGAGCCATCTTATAGGGAGAAATAAATATGGGTCACGTATCGAAAAAAAGATCAATCTCTAATTCAATTTGTCTATTGGGAGGTACCCCAGGTAGATCCTCTGGAGAGACTTCAAAAATCTCATTGATTGAACTGATCGGAGGGATGGAGTCTCAAAATTGGAATCTGTAACCCAGACTAGATGATAGATACACCCTTCGGACATTAGCTTTCTAATTTAAAATAAGAAATGAAATGACCCTTAGGAGTTACTGTGTAATGCCTCGAGTTTGTACCCTGGATTCTACACGGTGATCACAATCCTGAAGGACCACAAGCTAACCCATGATTGGTACCTGCTACAATAACTGAATAGTAATACTTCAAATATATAGAAATTAGGCAAAAACATGCCATAAGATTCAATACTGAAAGAAAATTGAATATGTTATAACAATACCAAAATTGAAAAATCTTTCTGAAAATACTCTATTCTGAAAAGCCTCTACTATCTGAAACATGGAGTTGATGGGACAAGCCCCAAACTAACTCCAACTACTGAAAACTATACTGATAAACTAAAATACTAAAGAAAATAATCATGTTCTCAAACTATAATAACTCACCACTAACTCTAACTGCTGAAAATCTGAACTGCTAAGGGTGCTCAGGAGCCCATACATCTGAACCTATAATATAAAACATCATAGCATAAGAGAAAAGTATGCGTCAGTACTTTGAATGTACTGGTATGCTAAGTGAGGTAGGTTAAAATGCATGGTTTCATATGCATGAACAATAATTACTGAATGACATGAATATAACTGAATGAGAGTACATGCATGAATACGTATACTGTAACTGAGATTGTGATAACACTGGATACTAAGTTCTAAATTACTGATTTATTGATATCTGAGTTTATTAATACTGTGTAGCTGATAACTGAGTGATTGCATCTGACAGTCTTGATCCTGTGTAATTATATTGAGTTCCGTACTAAATTGAGTAATTGTATCTAATAGTCCTAAATTTGTAGAACTGAATGGAGTTCTATTCTGAGACTAGAACTAAAACTAAGACTTTGGGGGGTAATCATCTAAACGACATGCCCCTTTCTAAATAGATTGGGGTCCAACCTGTAACCCTAGTTAGAAGGGTGTCAGTACCATGCCACGGGTAAAGACAACTATGAGTTAACCCTCTCTGACAGAAAGCTCTTTTGTCAACCTTTGTTGGCAAGAAAATTCATATAAAATGTATCAACCCTAGCCGGGAAGGAAGATATCTCAACCTACGCTGGCTACATAGTTTTGTAATGCAGGGATTGCTACTAAGGTCAAACCCTCTGCTAGCAGAAATTCCCCTATCCCTGGGTTAGCTCGATGCTGAATCTTACTCCCAACTGAATAGACACTAAACTGATTTCCTAGTTCATACTAGGCTTGACTGAACTATTACTAATTTATTGAGTTTCACTAACTGATGGAATACTACTGAATTCTATTAGCTGACTGAGTTTACTGAGGTCTGAACTGAATACTGAACTAGATGGGACTAATACTGAATCTACTGATTTCTCCTGAGTCCTATAACTCATTGAGAGTACTACTGATCATGACATGATTGAGATTACTCTATAACTGACATTGGCTCAAGGTAAATAGCTAAATTATCAAGTATAAATTCCCCCAAGACATGATAGCATGAAAAGTAAATCTTCACATGATCTTGCATAGCATAGCATAAAAATGTACACTTGTTAATAATGCATCTATAAAGGCATATTATCAAACACTTGCATGGCATGAAATAGTATACATACTATCATAATATAATCTTATTATTACATTTACTTGAGCAATTCATCAAACAATTGGATAGCATAATCTTTGGACATCACACTAAAATAACATATGAGCATTATGATTCAATTGCAAAATCACAATTCCATGGGTTTCAACATGAATTCATAATATAAATCACACATGTCAATTAATTATACTTCAATCTTGTAATAAATTATGAAATAGAAACCCAATTATAGCAATAATCATGAATATACTTTGATTTCAAATCATGGAAAACATAAAATCAAGGTACTTGAAGTTTAAAAGAGTTTTTTGGACTCCAAGGGTGGAAGGAACCCTTGGATGAACATTTCACATACCTTGATTGTTTAATTCTTGAAGAATAAGGGTTAAATCTTGAGCCTTGGTTTTGAAATTAAATCACCTTGGATTCGTGTTCTTGAGAAATTTGAGTGAAAGTGAGTGTATGTTGCTTAATGAGGGATGAATCTCATGATTTATGGGATGAATAGGGGTGGGGAAAAATATTCAAATACCCCTATGGACGCGTCTTTTTAATGACTAAAAACTGAATTGTCGATGTGCAAACGAATGCATTGCATCATTGGCATCAATACAATAGCCAATGCGCTGTATCGAGTCCACATCGGTTCACTGGAATTTGCACTGAGATAAGGGAAAAATTATCTATCAATGCGAGGGATGACGTGATGCGTCGACTCACTATTTTGGTCACTCGAACATGGTCTAAATGAGGTTTGAAAAATCCAAAACTTGTCCAAAAACATCTACTGACATTCCTGATCATGAATTAATCTAAAGATTGATACTTCAAGGTTGTAAGAGTCATGAAATAGAGTTGCCAACTTACGAAGGACAAAAAAATACTAAGTCTGAATACTTAGCTAGAATTTTCTAAGTCTAGGACCCCTTAGCAAGCTTAAAAGACTGAGTTGAGCTTAGGATTTTGTGGGGTCTTACAATATCTCTCCTTTGGAAACATTTATCCTCAAATGAGACTGATTAAATTAAGAATACTGATAGACTAGACTTAGACATTGAACATACACAACTGAAGCATGATTTCATGACTGAAATTATTGATATACTGAATTATCATACTGAACATGCATATCTAATGCATGGGTACATAGCTGAACATGATTCATTAATGCATGACTGGGATTAATGATAAGTTGGGCTTATATACTAGACATGAATGTCTGATGCATGAGTATATGAATGAACTGATATGTGAATGCATGGCTGAGTATGCAATGTTAATTGATACCAAGTTGGTAGCTATATTAGAACTTAAGGCTGAGTAAATTCAATTGAAAACTATTACCTTGGTCTGACTCTGAGCTTGCGGAGAAATGGTGAGGATATTTGGTCCGTATGTCTACTTCTGCTTCCCAAGTAGCTCCCTCCGCAGAATGATTCTGCCAAAGTACTTTGACTAGAGGGACTTCTTTGTTCCTCAGTCTGTGAAATGATAATCAAGGATTTCAATGGGAGTCTCCCCATAAGAGAGGTTGTTCAGAATATCTATGCCCTCTACAGGGACTACAGCTGTTGGGTCACCTATGCATTTCTTAAGCAAGTAGACATGGAACACTGGATACACTGAAGCTATATCTGAAGGCAACTCAAGCTCGTAAGCTACCATTCCAAAATAGTTTAGAATTTGGTAAGGACCAATATATCGAGGACTGAGTTTCCCCTTCTTACCAAACCTCTTCACTCCTTTTATAGGAGAGATTTTCAAATACACAAAATCACCAATCTCAAACTCAAGATCCTTTCTGCGTATATCTATGTACAATTTCTGTCAGCTCTGAGCTGTCTTAAGCCTTTCCCTGATCAACTGAACTTTCTCTAATGTATCAAATACCAAGTCAGGACCGACCACTGTGGAATCACCCACTTCAAACCAACCAATGAGAGATTTATACCTCCTCTCATAAAGTGCCTCAAATGGAACCATCTGAATGCTGGAATGATAACTGTTGTTATATGTGAATTCAATCAAAGGCAAGTGGTCATACCAACTACCTTTAAAGTTTATCGTACATGCTCGCAATATAACTCCTAGATTTGAATGTTCTTTTCTGCTTGACCATCTATTTAAGGATGAAAGGCTGTACTGAGGTGAACTCGAGTACTAACACCCTTTGGGAATGCCTTCCAAAAATGAGAGGTAAATTGGGTGCCTCTATTTGAGATAATGGACAATAGAACATCATACAATCTGACCAACTCCCTAATATAGAGTTCAGCATAATCCTCAGCTGAATAAGAGGTATGGACTGGTAGAAAATGAGCTGATTGGTCATCCTGTCTACAATGACCCAAACTGAATCATGTTGGTGACAAGTATGAGGAAAACCTATCACAAAGTCCATGTTTACTTCTTCCCATTTCCAGGTGGGAATACTGAACTCCTTCATGGAACCACTTGGCCTTTGATGCTCGATCTTCACCTACTAACATATTGAGCACATAGCCACAAACTTTACAATATCTCGCTTCATCCTACTCCACCAATAGATCTCCCATAAATCATAATATATCTTACTAGCCCCTGCATTAATAGAGTAGGGTGCACCATGCGCTTCTAAAGAACTCGTTGTCTCAAGTCGTCTACACCTAGCACACATAGTTAACCCTGACAATGCAAAACACTATCTCCCCCTTGGGAGAATACCTCTACTTTCTGATCTCTGACTGATTCCTTCAAATTGACTACACTGGGGTCCCTATCCTATTTTTTCCTTTACCTCAGAAACTAGGGATGATTCTGAACTACTCTGCACCCATACACTACCTTCTACTAAATCTAATAAGCAAACACCTAGTCGGGAAAGCTGATAAACTTTTTGAACTAACTTTTTCTTACCATCCTCTACATGAGAAACACTACCTATAGACATCCTACTGAGAGTATCAGCCACTATATTTGCTTTACTCGGATGATACATGACGCTCATGTCGTAGTCTTTCAATAGCTTTACCCGGATGATACAGGACGCTCATGTCGTAGTCTTTCAATAGCTCCAACTACTTTCTCTGATAGAGGTTTAAATCTTTTTGAGAGAACACATACTGTAGGCTTTTATGGTTAGTGAACACATCAACGTGCACCCCATACAAATAGTGCCTCCAAATCTTTTAGAAAAATACTACTGTGGCTAACCCAATATCATGAGTAGGATTGTTCGTTTCATATGGCTTAAGCTGTCTAGAGGTGTAGGATATGACACTACCTCTCTACATCAAAACACACCCCAAATCAACTCTAGAGGCATCACTACAAACCACAAACCCATCTGAACCATCTGGAAGGGTCAAAACTAAAGCTGTAGTGAATGGAGTCTTTAACTCCTAAAAACTCTTTTCACAAGAATATCACTACTGGAATTTAACTTTTTTTTGAGTCAATCTGGACATAGGGGATGTAATAGATGAAAATACCATCACAAACCATCAAGAATAGCCAGCCAAGACCAAGAAACTTCTGATATCTGATGGAGATATGGTTCTAGGCTAGTTTCTCACTACTTTGGTCTTTTGGGGATCAACTCTAGTGCCATCACTGGAAATGATATGGCCAAGGAAGGCTACTGACCTTAGCCAAAATTTGCACGTACTGAATTTGTTAAAAAGATGATGGTTACTAAGAGTCTGCAATACTATTCTGAGATGGTCTACATGATCATGTTGACTGTGAGAGTAGACAAGAATGTCATTTATGAAGACTATGACAAACATGTCCAAGTACTGCTTGAATACACGGTTTATTAAGTCCATGAAGGATGCAGCGGCATTGATAAGACCAAAAGACATGACAAAGAATTTAAAGTGACCATACCAAGTTCTGAAGGCTATTTTTGGAATGTTACATTCTCTAACTCTGAGTTGATTACAGCCCGATCTGAGGTCTATCTTGAAGAAGTAACTGGCACCCTAAAGTTTGTCAAACAAGTCATCGATTTTGGGAAATGGATACTTGTTCTAGGTCGTGACTTTATTTAGCTGACAGTAATTAATATACATTTTGAGAGAACCATCTTTCTTATGCACGATTAAAATTGAGGTACCCCACGGGGACACACTGAGTTTGATGAATCCCTTATCTAGGAGATCATTTAACTATTCTTTTAATTTTTTGAGTTCTGCAGGTGCTATTCTATATAGTAGGTTAGATATGGGTTGAGTATCTAAAAGAAGGTCTACTTCAAAGTCAATTTACCTTTTGGAAGGAACTCCGAGGAGATCTTCGAGAAACACTTCTGGGAATTCACATGCTACTGACACTGATTAAAGATTAGGGGGTTCAAAACTAGAGTCCTGGATTCAAACAAGATGGTAGACACATCCCTTAGATATTATTTTTCTTGCCCTTAGGTAAGAAACAAGATGGACCCTAAGTGCTGAAGTACTACCCCTCTACTCAAGGACGGGTTCATTTGGAAACTAAAACTGGACAATTCTATTTCTACAGTCGACTGAGGTACAGCAAGAATAAAGATAATCCATGCCGAGAATATCACCAAATTTGATTAAGTCTACTAAAGTGACTTTCTGAGATACCATAATCGGACAGTCTCTGTATACGCATTAGGCTATGATTGATTTACCCACTAGGGCAGAGACTGAGAAATGCTCTGCTAGGATTTTGGGACTGACTCCAAAGTCAATAGCTATATAAGGAGTAACAAAGGACAAAAAAGCTCCTGGGTCTAACAAAGAATAAACATGTAAATGATAAACTTGTAACGTACAAGTGAACATACCAGGAGAACTCTCTTGATCCTGTCGAGATTGAAGTGCGTAGAGTCTATTTGGGTGCTGCCTACTGGTAGCACTGGATACGACACCCTACTTATTCGGGAGATCGTACTAAGTTAGAGGATGGTTATGCAAACTCTGAGAACCCACCTGAGGAAACTTTTTGACCTTGTGGCTTGGCTTTTCATATTCAAAACACATATCACTGCTAGCTCTACAGATACCCTGGTGGTTTCCACCACACTTCTGACAAAGAAGATTGGTTTGGGCACTACTAACACTACCCTGGGGTTTAGGGCCTAATACCCTAACTCTGTTTCCATCTCTGAATTTTGCCACAGAAGTACTGGCTAAGGACAAAGCTGGAATTGAGAATTTCAGGCAGAACTGAGAATGATTCCCTCCCTCTGACTTAGGCTGAGCAAAGTTGAAACTACCTGTTCTCACTCTGTTTTTCTCCCTCTCCTTATTTTTATTCTTAGCCTCCTCTATCTACTAAGAATATACCATGAGCTTGGATATGTCCATCTTTTTAATAACCATTATGGTCCTACACTCCTTGGCCACACTATTAGACATGCTAGACACAAACTTACTCATCTTAGATTCGCTATCTTCTACCACATGAGGAGCATGTATGGCTAATTGAGTAAACTTAAGAGAATACTATTGTACTGTCATGTTGCCCTACTTTAAATTTATAAACTCCAAAACTTTCACTTCCCTTAACTCTAGCGGGAAGAACCTATCTAGAAAAGCAATAGTAAACTCATCCCACTTATGGGCCCTGTATCTGCGGCCCTTTTTGCTTTTCACTATTTAAACTATGAGTGTGCCACATTTTGTAACTGATATGCGGCCAACTCAACGCTCTCAATAGCGTTCACTCCCATAATATCTATAGCTTTTTACACCTGATCAAGAAATTCCTAAGGTTCTTTATCTGATTTAGACCTAGTAAAAGATGGAGAGTTCATTCGAATGAAATCCTAAATCCTGGCAGAAGCAGTATTCATCACTGGGTTGGCCGAAATAGCATCTTGATAATGTATGAGATAATGCTAATACATTTAAGGCTTTTAACTAAGAATAATTGCGAAGTCTTAAGCAACTTTTGTTATTTTTGATGTTTATGTTTGATTTTGCAATTTGAGCTGATCTGATAGAGAACCAACAAGAATGGGAGCAAAGAAGTTAAAATATGAAGAAAAAGGTGGATGACAACATTTGTTATAAGTCGTCAGCCCTATGATAAGTTATCAAGCTCGTCATCAGCAGTAAACAGAGAATTTGCCTAAGTTAAAAGATGTGACGACATTTTGTAATAGGTCATCAAGGGTCTAACAAGTTGTCAAGAATGTCGTTAGCCTGAGGAAGCATAGGAGAACTGAAGCAGACCTTTGACTACATTTTGTGATAGGCCGTCAAGAAACTGATAAGTTGTCAAGTTTGTCGTCAGCCTTAAACAGGAAGAGCCAAAACTGAAGAAGGAGCTGATGACATTTTTGATAAGTCGTCAGCCTCCTGATAGGCTATCACAAATGTCGTCACCTAATTCGAGGGATTTCTGAATTCTATTATTTTGTTTCCATAATTAGGGTGAACTATTTAAAGCCTTGTTTAGGGTTTTCTGAAGAGTTCGACACATTGAGTTTTGACCAATATACTTTGATATTTTTTTCACTACTTTTGGCTTGAGAAAGCAATTACTTTGAATATATTATATTCATTATTTTGGGATTTCCTTTGTGATTTAATTGAGAATCTCTAATTTCTATTCATCTTGTGTTAAGTTTATATTTCAAAGCATGAATTCATCTAGTTGCTTTGATTTTTATGTCATGAGCGGCTAAATTCCTTTAACCTGAATTATGGGATCTAGGGTTAGGTTTCGATAAGGTGCTAAGTGATCAGGATTCGAAAGGTGGTAGGACTTCTTGATAATTTTGAGGTTTTAATTAACATCTATTGGTTGCAAAGAATAGATAAAACCTACTTCGATTTTCTTGAGAAAGAAATCAAATATAGTAGGAAGTGAATTATCAACAGGGACTTGGAAATACTCCATTTAATAATCAGCGTTGTAAAAAGATTGGTTAACCTAAGGAAAAATCTGGGCAGTGAATATAAATTCCCTAAGTCTGAGAGGATTAGGTAATTAAATGCTTAAGTAGGTTGAGAGATATTTAAGCATAACTTTGATAAATTTAACTTGTCATCCTACCTACCATGAGAATCCTGAACCACTAGTAGCATCTATCAAGTACCAAAATCCCTAGTGAACATAATTCTGGTTTTTCATAACCTCTTGATTGCGAACACTGAAAGTAACGTAACCAAAAATTGCTTGTTAAACTAAAAACCCCCTATTTGTGGAAACATCCAACTATCAGTTGATTAATTTGCAAACGACTTACGATCACACCATATTCCCTGTGGGATTTGACCCTAACCTAGTTGAATTTTATATTGACAATGATCGCTTACATTTTCATTAAGAGGAGTAGTTTGAGCATTATCAAAAATGGCACCGTTGCTGGGGAATACGATTGTAAACTGAAGTTTGTGTGCGCAAATTGACTGTTAGTTAAGTTTCCTAGTTTTATGTTTATTTGTTGTTTTTCTTTATTGCAGGATATTTAGAGTGTATTCCAAAAACTAGAAGTTCCAGTGAACCATTATTACCACCTAATTTGGAACCGCAATGAATTGGAAGAATGGTAGAACAGCAAGAGGCAGACAGATTAGTAGCCTTAGCTAGAACTCAGGTGAATGTGCAGAATGTTGGTCAACAAGAACGACATCAAACTTCTGAGGAAAAGGATTTAGGAGACGAAGAGTTGCTGAATCCTTGTAACCCAAGGCGTGCAGAGCAGATAGCCGTACCAGTATGGCATAAGATTAATAGGAACCGTCCATTTTAAGAAAGATAAGAGTACCATCCGGTCCAGTATGATCTCAATGATGATGATGATAGAATGGACGGAGCAGGTGAAATGGGTTCAATCATTCCTCCACCGTTTGCACCTAGAGCAAAATTGAACATTACTAGTACTATGATCTAACTCCTCAATCTGAAGGGTTTGTTTGGTGTCCTTCCTAGAGATGACCCAAACCTATATCTGGTGAATTTTATCACTATCTGTAAATCTTTAGATAACCCAAGAGTGGGCCAAAATGCTATCCGGTTGAGATTATTCCCGTTGTCTCTATCTGGAGAGGCAACTTTATATCTAAATGAGCTGACGCCAGATTCTATAACCAACTGGAGGTAGTTGAAAGAAGCTTTCCTAGAAAGGTTTTTTCCATCTTCCAAGAAGGTAAAGTTGAGGGACAAGATAAGTAACTTTAGCCAGCTCCTGACTGAAGCGTTGCATGAAACTTAGGAAAGATTTAAGAAGAAGCTGAAGCAGTGTCCAAACCATAACATGATGGACATATATTTGATGGAGACTTTGTATAGAGATCTAACTCTATTACGAATCCAATTGTTGATAATGCTAATGGTGGTTTATTTGCTTATCTTACATTCCTAGAGGCTTCAAAGATGCTGGAAAAAATGACCAAACAGAGTCAGGCATGGCATACCAGAGGCTCTATGGTGGCCAGTCCTACTGCTTTTGTAGGTATTACTGAGGAACAATACAAAAGAGAAGAGGAGTGTGACCAAGACATAGCTCACCTGAAAACACAGATGGACTTTCTAACCAAGCACTTGCTATTAGGCAAGGTTGAGAAAGTAAAAGCTGTGGGATCTCCGAATAAGATTAAGGCTAATGTAGAAGAAAAGGCAAACTATGTTAATAATTAGGGGGGTTTCCTAGGAAATAGCCAAGGTAATCAAGGTCAGAACTTTTATGATAAGCCTGCTTATAAAGAGGGAGCAATGAAATTGGAGGAATAACAATGACAGGAGCGGGCTATATGTTCCTCCTGGAAATTGTGAGGTTGCTTCAACAAATTCTGAAAGATGTCCAAGGAGGTCATGATTGCTAGGTTGTTGAAGGGAGTGGAGGCTACCAACTCTGGTGTGACTACTATGAAGACCGATCTGACATCCATCAGTCAGTTGGTGCACTCACACTCCACTATAATCAAACAGTTGGAGCAGCAGATGAGCCAACTTTCCACAGTATTCAACTAGAGGAAGAGCAGAATGTTACCAAGAGATACAGTCCAAAATCTACAAAATGATGGCTCATGCATGGCTATTACCACTAAAAGTGGTAAGATATTACCTGGACATTCTGTTGGAAAACCTTTTGTTAATGAGGTAGTGGTTGATGAGCCGGAAGAAGGAGGTCCAGTGAAGTCTGAGAAGCTGGATAATTCTGATGATGTTTTGAAGAAAGGTGAAAAGAATGAGAAGGAGGTAGTGCTGAAAACTATCCCAAGACCACCACCTTCCCTTCCTCAACGATTGAAGAAGAAAATGAACAAGGGAAAATTCAGCAAATTCATGGCAATGCTCAAGCAATTGACAATAAATGTGCTTTTGGTTGAGGCACTTGAGCAAATTACAAGATACGTGAAGTTCATAAAATACCTTGTGACTAAGAAATAGAAGGTTAGGCATGAGCTAGAGGATAATCTCCTTCATTATGGTGCTATCTCTACAAGGTCTTTAGTGTAGAAAAAGATAGATCTGAGAGCGTTTACCATCCCATGTACTATTGGGTCCCTAAATTTCACAAAAGAACTATATGATTTGGGAGCAGTATAAATCTAATGCCACTCGCTGTGTACAAGAAACTTAGTTTAGGGGATCCTACCCCGATGAACATGCGATTGGTGCTGGCAGATAGGTTTGTAAAGTGATTAGTGGGTATATTACATGATGTATTGGTAAAGGTGGCTGACTTCATTCTACTTGCTGATTTTGTAGTCCTGGACTGTGAGGTGGACTTTGAAGTTCCTATAATTTCGGGTAGATCATTCCTTGCAACTGGGCGAGTGATAGTAAACATGAAACTGAATGAGCTGAAGTTCAGGTTTAATGACAAGGAAGCAAATTTCAAAATACACTCATCCATGACACTGACAAAGAAGATGAGTGTTTTCTCAATCATGGACGTATTCTATAAAGATGGTGAAGGGGTATCAACAGGTTATCTTGGTGAAGTCTGAGTAGTCAAGATAACCAAGTTGTGTTGCGATAGTAAATCAGGCGCTATGGGAGGCAACACAAAATTTTTATATTCCAGTAAATTATTTATTTTTGTAGTTAAGATTTAGTTCACAGAAGGTGGAGTTAATGTGTTTAGCCAATTATCCCTGACGATATTTTTGATGAGCTATCAAGATGGTGATAAGCCATTAGATTTATTGTCAGAGACCTCAGCTCTAAAGAAGGGTCTATCAAGGCTGACGGTATTTGTGATAAGTTATCACATGCTTGATGGCTTATCAAAAATTTCGTCACCAAAGCCCCAAAAATTTAGCTGAAACTTTGGGCCAAATTTAAATATCTAATCCAGCCCAAAACATGGCCTTTCCACCTTCCCGCTTAATATTTATTTCCTTAAAGTATTTTTCTTCCATACTTAGAATATATTCTTCCCTTCTTTGAACTCCTTCCAAGTAAAACAAGAAGTAAGTTTCCTTGTGTGTGTGGGTTTGCAATTTAAATCAAAAAATTCTTCTTACTTCCTCTTACTCGTGTAATCACATTAAAGGCTCCCATCAGGTATGCTTGAAATTTAACTGTTCTTTTCAAATGGTAAGTGATAGATTGATGACAAACCAAGTTCCCAAGAAGCTTGAACCAAGTTCAACTTGCAAAAAAGGGCTAAACATCAAAACTAGGGTTTGTTGTGCAAGCCTAAGGCTTATAAGCTCTGCTCAAAAATGAAACTCCAGTGGGTTTTAAGGAAAAATAGGACCAAAAATTGAGTTAAAGTCAAAGTGGGGTTCTGATAAGAGCTGACGACATTTATGATGAGCTATCACAACTGTGATGGCTTATCAAAAATGTTGTCAAAGGATGCTAAGAATGAAGTAAGTTCTATTTAGAGCTAATGACATTTGTGATAGGATATCACGTTTGTGATGGCTTATCAAAAATATCATCAAAAGTTGATAAAATCTCATGAGTTCTATTTAAGGATGATGACATTCGTAATAAGATATCACAAATGTGACAGCTTATCAAAGAAATACCATCACAACTGTGACAGCTTAAGAAGCATTACTAAACCCTTTCAAGGGGTGTGGAATTTCAATGATCGATGTTTTTGTGTTTGTACTCTTAAGGGTCAACTAATGGTTTTTATCTTGATACAGGTTTTGAAATGGTACCCAAAGAAAAGAGATCAAAATCTACAAAGAAAATGACCAAGGAAAGTGTACCTCAGAAACTTTTCAATGAAGAGTCTAGTTATAAAGAGGAAGAGCCTCTGCTCAAGAAGCAAAATAAGAAGAAAAGCTCTAAAAAAACTGCACCACCCACACCAATTGAGGTAGAGGAGAGTGAAGAAAGTGACACTGATCCAACAATATCTGAGCATACAGATTCTGAGCAGTCGGCCTCTGAGCAACAAGAGTCTGAACATACTACATCTGAAGAGCATGGTTCAGATCAGCCTGAGTCTGAGGAACATAAGTTTGGGCAACTTAAATCTGAGGGACCATCAACTGAATCCACTTCTGTTGAGCCACAAGATGATGAAGACTCTCTGATTCGGGGAACTATGGCCAAATGCAAGAATCCTAAAGTCTGAGATGGCACTAGATGGTAGATTCCCAAAGCTCAGAAAATCTTCTTTGATGGGCTTTGTAAAACCAACAGAAGACCTGTCAAGAGGCCAATCTTTGAGGAGAAGAGAATCATCATTAATGGGTTAAGCAAGTACCCAAAAGTAAAGTGGAAATTTTATGGCTATTATTTGGGATGGACTACACGAGGAGAAATTTCATTTTTCCCTAAACTAGTTAGGGAGTTCTATGCAAACTATCAAGATCTCTTAGAAAACATGTGTAGAGATGCAGAGAAAGCGCTGACCAACCTTTGTTGGATAAAGTTCTGGTACGAGGTGTAATGGTGGATATTTCTGAAGCAACAATCAACAGGTTCCTTCATGGACAAAAATTCACTCCTTAGGCCACTTTACCTACTTTTTATACCTGGTTGAAGCATCGGGAAAATTAGCTAAATTGGTTAGCCACACTCATAGCCAATGAAGAATCAGAATGGCTAACAAATTGAGAGAAAGGATCTTCAAGGCCTCTCTGATTTCAGAGGTAAGATTTTGGTAGGGTATTGTTCATACTTGGTTGATTCCCACAGATGGTAATAATATTCTCGGGGATGATAGAATAATATTAGTCATAAGTTTTGTGGCTGACCTCAAATTGAATTTTGGAGAGATTATTGCCGAAGAGATAAAAATTTGTCTCAAGGTTTGATACAGCATATCCCTTCCCTTATTTAATTACAAGGTTGTGTAGGGTAGAAAACGTGTCAAAGATTGTAGGGTTAAAAGAAGAACTCCTTTCCAAGAAGACCCACAATCCTATCAGAAATAAGGAAAATCAGCTAAGGCTAATATTTGACAGGGGCACAGAGATTTCCATTGATCCACCGGTTATAGGTTGTACCTCCAACATCTGCACTAATGGAAAAATAATCCGTACCCAGAACTAAGAAAAATCTGCCTGTTGCTATGCCTATAACAGAATTTTCTTTCACTTCGATGAATTTCAGAAGGGTAGCAAAACAGTCCAAGTGGTGTGAGGCTCAGCTTAAACTCTTTGCCAAGCAATTTGTAGTTGCAGTGGACAAGAGGTTTAAGGTTGCACTTGAGCCTTACCAGGCTCTACCGGGCTGAATTAATGTATTGGATAACTACTTCAATGCTCAATTGAGAGAGAGGTCTGCTCTAGAGATGGCATTATTCAGATCATACTTAGATAAAGTAAAGGTACAGGTTAGAAACCTATAGGATCACCGCTTTATGGTATCAGTAGACCCGGTAGCTAAGGAGTTTGAGGGAGAAATCTCGATACTTGATCTCACAGAGGAGCCAGTAAAGAAAAAAAAAAAGGTGAGAAAAAAGGCAAAGAAAAAAGAGAGAGGCTCAAAAGTGATGAAGAAAGAAAAGTAGAGAAGAGGGAAAGAAAGAATTCTAAAAAGGAAGAGATGAAGAAGGCAAAGATTGAGTCCTTATCAGACAATGAGAGATGGGAAACAGCCATCCGAGCAAGAGTAGTAGGTGCCTCCACTAGTAGGCCTTCAGAGACTAATAGACCAGCTACACCAGAACAGTTTGAGGCTCCTAATTGAGAGGCAGAAGCAGGGTCAGGAACCCATGACCCTCGGGATTGATCCATTCCAGGTATACTCTAACCCTTAGTTTAGATTTTCTTTGATTTTAAGTTAAGGGTGTAGAGTAAATTGTTGTAAACTTTTGTAGCCAATTAGGAGAAATACTTGTACTTGAGGCAGTTGAATTCTTTTGTGATTTTTGTACACCTCTTTAAGTGGTCTAATTCTATAACTGTGTGATTTGGATTCAAATGCGACCACTGTGCATCTTTGTGTGGGATTAGTTCTAGTGACATAGTAATCATTGCTAATCTTTTTGTGGGATTAGTTCTACTTTTGTGCCATGTATGTGTGAGCAACTACTTAGTTCCCTGTGTACGCTAAACCAGAACTTTCCCAGTTAGTCTTACCTAGGTTGAAGGATAGGGGTTAGGAAAGGATCATAGGTTGTTTTGATATTAGCTCACTTTAGCCTAAATAACCTTCCCTATGTGTATAATATCCCTTGATCCTTATTTTGAGCCTAATTATCCTATTTCATTGTATGACACTTGTCACCTTCCCATTTAGATCATAATGAACCTATTTTTTCCCTGTTCCTCCTTGAACATTGTGCACCTTGACTTAGGCAAATGGTCTAAGTTAAGGGTGGCTATCATAAGGGTGCATGATATAAAATAAGTATGAAAAAAGGTAGCATTAAAGAAAATAATAAAAAGCTGGGTGCAGAGGAGAAGACCAAGAAAAAAAATTGCTAAAAAGATTAAGTAATTGAGAAAAGACTGCAACAATCCTAAATAAGTATGATCAAGAAAAGAGAAAAACGGAAAAGGCTAATGAGTGAAACCCCAAAAAGATATTGTAGTGTCAAGGAGGCTTAGTCACTTTAAATACCATTGAGTATCATACCAGCCTCTAGCCTATCTGAGCTATAGTGATCCTAGCTGACCTATCTGAAGATCTAGGTAATGAATATAAGGGCAAGCCTATGGAACTTGGCATACACTGATTGGAACTTTGATCTGAGAGTAAGTGTTTTAATTGTCCCCATGGTTACATATGTAATTTGTGATATGATATGAGGGGGATGTCTTTGCTATGAGGACACACTGGTTACATTACTAGTTACTGACTTGTTCGAGTAGTGTAATAATGGTCTATACATGGTTGTTATAACTAAATTTGATGTCTTATCTTGATTGTAATGTGTTGCATTGGTGATCTTCATTGTTATTGAATTAAGTGACCTTGGAGATGGTAAAAGTGTTTTGGGATGATACGGATGATTGACTGCCAAAGGTACTTTGTATTGTCTTAGTTGTGTTAAGTTGCTTGAGGACAAGCAATTGTTTTAAGTTGAGGGTGTTGATGTGTGAGCTAATGCTAACACATTTGAGGATTTTAACTAAGAATAATTTTGAAGTCTTAAGCAAATTTTGTCGTTTTTAATTGGTTTATGTTTGATTTTGCAGTTTGAGATGATATGATAGAGAACCAACAAGAATGGGAGCAAAGAAGTTGAAATTCGAAAAAATCTGAAGAAAAGGGTGGCTGACGACATTTGTGATAATTCGTCAGTCTTGTAATAAGTTATCTAGTTTGTCGTTAGCAGTAAATAGAGAATTGGCCTAAGTTGAAAGATGTGACAACATTTTGTTATAAGTCGTCAAGGATCTGACAAGCTATCAAGAATGTCGCCAGCTTGAGGCAGCACAAGAGAACTGAAGTAGATCTTTGATTATATTTTGTAATAGTCCATCAAAAAGCTAATAAGTTGTCAAGTTTGTCATCAGCCTTAAACAGGAAGAGCCAAAACTGATGAAGAAGGTGACGACATTTGTGATAAGTCGTCAGCCTCCTGATAGGCTATCACAAATGTCGTCACCTAATCCAAGGGATTTTTGAATTCTATTATTTTGTTTCCATAATTAGGGTGAACTATTTAAAGCCTTGTTTAGGGTTTTCTGAAGAGTTTGACACATTGAGTTTTAAGCAATATACTTTGATATTTTCTCTCACTACTTTTGGCTTGAGAAAGCAATTACTTTGAAGATAATATATTCATTATTTTGGGATTTTCTTTGTGATTTAATCTGAGAATCTCTAGTATCTTTTCATCTTGTGTTAAGTTTATCTTTCAAAGCATGAATTCATCTAGTTGCTTTGATTAAACATCATGATCGGCTAAATTCCTTTAACCTAAATTATGGGATATAGGGTTAGGTCTCAATAAGGTGTTGAGTGATCAGGATTCGAAAGGTAGTAGGACTTCTTGATCCTTATGAGGTTTTAATTAACATCTATTGGTTGCACACAATAGATAAAACCTACTTTGATTTTATTGAGAAAGCAATCAGATATAGTAGGAAGTGAATTATAAATAGGGACTTGGAAATACTTCATTTAATAATCAGCGTTGTAACAAGGTTGGTTAACCTGAAGTAAAATCTAGGCTGTGAATATAAATTCCCTAAGTCTGGGAGGATTAGGTAATTAAATGCTTAGTAGGTCGAGAGATAATTAATCATAACTTTGATAAAGATAACTTGTTGTCCTACCTACCATGAGAATCCTGAACCACTAGTAGCATCTGTCAAGTACAAAAATCCCTGGTCAACATAATTCTGTTTTTTCATAAACTCTTGATTACGAAAACTAAAACTAACATAACCAAAAATTTCTTGTTAAACTAAAAGCCCCTCATTTCTAGAAACATCTAACTATTAGTTGATTAATTTGCAAACGACTTATGTTCACACTATATTCCCTGTGGGATTTGACCCTAACCTAGTTGGGTTTTATATTGATAATAATCACTTAAATTCTCATTGAGAGGTGTATTTTGAGCGTTATCACTTGATATTCATTCTGGGCTACCACAGAATGAGCTTGGGTTGTGAAAGTTACGCTGAACTCAGTGTGGGAGACATGTTCATCCAAAGGATCTAGCTGGACAGACTAGGGTTCTGGCTTGTCTCCTATTCCTCTTCCGTTCGTCCTCTTTGGAGGTATATTCTGTAAATGGAAGAGAAACTTGGATTAGATAGAGAGTTTAACTAGAGCTCATGCCTACTCGTATGATATAAGTACTAAAAAGGGGAAACTTTTCCAAAAACATCTCGTTGCCTCCTGTCCATAAGTGTGGCATGATACACACCTATACATAAGACTCTACTAGATATAGCTTTTAGACTTCCTAGGACTTTGTTAAACCTTAGGCTTTAATACTAAGATTGTAACGCTCTGACTCTGTACCCCGGACGCTATACGGTGCTCATAATCCCAAAGGACCACAAGCTAACTCATGACCGGTACCTGCTGCAATAAATGAATAGTAATACTACAAATATGCGGAAATTAGGTAAAAACTTTCCATAAGGTTCAATACTAAAATAAAACTGAATACGGTATAATAATACCAAAACTGTAACATCTATTTAAAAATACTCTAGTCTGAAAAGCCTCTACTGTCTTAATCATGAAGTGGATCGGACAAGCCCCCAACTAACTCCAACTATTGAAAATTGAACTTATAAACCAAAATACTAAAGAAAATAATCATGTTCTTGAGGTATAAGGACTCACCACTAACTCTGAATACTAAAGATCTGAACTGCTAAGGTGCTTGAGAGCCCATGTATCTGAACCTATGATATAAAACATTTTAGTCCAAGAGAAAAATATGCATTAGTACTTTAAATGTACTGGTATGCTAAGTGAGGTAGGCTGAAATGGATGGGTTCATATGCATGAATAATACTGGCTGAATGACATGAATAAAGCTAAATAAGAGTACATGCATAAATATGTATACTATAACTAAGATCATGATAACATTGGATACTGAGTTCTAAATTACTGATTTACTGATATCTGAGTTTACTGTTACTGTGTAGCTAATAACTGAGTGACTGTATATGATAGTATTGATCCTGTGGAACTATACTGATTTTCATACTAAACTAAGTGACTGTATATGACTGCCCTAAATCTATAGAACTTAACTGAGTTCTGTTTTGAGACTGGAACTGAAACTAATACTGTGAGAGGTAATTATCTAACTGACATGCCCCTTTCTAAATAGATTGGGGTCCAACCTGTAACCCTAGTTGAAAGGATTTCAGTACCATGCAATGGTTAAGGACAAGATGTGAGTTAACCCTCTCTAACATAAAGTTCTTTCGTCAACCCTCGCTAGAAGGAAAACTCATACGAGATGCATCAATACTAATCTGGTAGGAGGACATCTCAACCTATGGTGGATATGTAGTTTTGTAATGTAGGGACTGCTACTAAGGGTCAAACCCTCTACTGGTAAGAATACCCCCATCCCTGGGTTCGCTAAGTGCTGAATCCTACTCCCAACTTAATAGACACTGAAGTAATTCATAGTACATACTAGTCTTGACTGAACTGTTACTGATTATACTATCTAATTGAACTAAACTGAGTTCATTGAGTTCTGTTGACTGATGAAATACTAATGAATTGTATTAACTGACTGAATTTATTGAGGTATAAACTGAATACTAAATTGGAATGGACTAATACCGAGTCTAATGAGTTTTTCCAAAGTTCTGTAACTGATTGACAGTACTACTGATCATGACATAACTGATACAATCATGAGACTGACTATGGCTCTAGGTAATCCATCCTCTAAGTCAGTTATAGAACTCATAAAAAACTCAATAGACTCGGTATTATTCCAGTCAAGTTCAGTATTCAGTTCAGACGTTAGTAAATTAAATCAGTTAATAGAATTCAGTAGTATTTTGTAGGTCAACAAAACTTAGTGACTCAGTTCAGTTTAGTTAGATAGTACAATCGGTAACAGTTCAGTCAAGACTAGTATGAACTAGAAATCATTTCAGTGTCTCCTCAGTTGGGAGAAAGATTTAGCACCGAGGAAGCCCAGAGATGGGGCATTTCTGCCAACAGAGGGTTTGACCCTTAGTAGTAGTCCCTGCATTACATAACTACGTAGCTAGCATACGAGTTTTTCTTCTAGTGAGGGTTGACGAAAGAGCTTCTTGTCAAAGAGGGTTGACTCATAGCTTATCTTTACCCATGGCTCAGTACAAATACTTTTTCAATTGGAGTTACAGTTTAGACCCTAATCTATTAAGAAAGAGGCATATTGGTTAGATGATTACCTCTTACAATTTCAGTTTCAATTCTAGTCTCAGAATAGAACTCAATTCAGTTCTATAGATTCAGTACTGTCAGATACAGTCACTTAATTCAGTACAAAACTCAGTATAGTTCCACAGGATCAAGACTATTAGATACAGTCCCTTAGTTATCAGCTATACAGCATCAGTAAACTCAGATATTAGTAAATTAGTAATTCAAAACTCAGTATCCAGTGTTGTCATGACCTCAGATTACAGTACACATATTATGTATGTACTTCTATTCAGTTATATTCATGTCATTCAGCTAATATTGTTCATGCATAAGAACCCATGCACTTTAGCCTACCTCACTTTGCATACCAGTACATTCAAAGTACTGACGCATACCTTTCTTTTGCACTATGATGTTTTATATCATAGGTTCAGACGCATGAGCTCCCAATCATACTTAGCAGTTCAGATATTCAACTGATAGAGTTAGTAGTGAGTCCTCTTAGTTCAAGGACATAATAATTATTCTAGTATTTTATCTTATTTCAGTAGTTCGGAGTTAGTTGGGGACTATCCCACCAACTCCATATTTCAATAGTTTAGAGGCTTTCTCAGACTAGAGTATTTGCAGTGAAATATATCAGATTTGGTATTTGTTATTCCATATTCACTTTTATTACAATATTGAACCTTATAGTAAGTTTTCGCCTAATTTCTGCATATTATAGTACTGTTATTTAGTAATTGTAGAAGGTACCAGTCATGGGTTAGCTTGTGATCCTTCGAGATTATCAGCAACCTGTAGCATTTGGGGTATAGACTTGGGGCGTTACAAACTTAGTATCAAAGCCTAAGGTTCAATAGAGTTCTAGAAAGTCTAAAAGCCACATCTAGTAGAATCTTGTGCATGGGTGTGTAGTGCGCCACACTTATGGACAGAAGGCTGTGAGGTGTTTTAGGAAAAGTTTCCCTACTTTTAGTATTTATGTCGAGTGAGTGAGCATGAGCTCTAGTTAAACTCCCTATTTAATCCTAATTTCTCTTCCATTTATAGAATATGCCTCCAAAAAGGAATAAGGGAAGAGGAATAGGATACTAGCCAAAACCCCAGCTGGTCCATCCAGATCCTCTAGATAAACACGTCTCCCATACGGAATTTAGAGCAACTTTCACCACCGTAACTTATTCTTTGGTAGCCCAGAATGAACGCCTATCTACTGTTCCGGCCAATCCAGTGGCTAATACTATTGCAGCCAGGATTTGGGATTTCACCCAAATGAACCCTCCATCTGTTACTGAGTCTAAGTCATATAAGGACCCTCAAGAGTTTCTTGATCAAGTGCTGAAATTTACAGACATTATGGGAGTGATGGCTATTTAGAGCGTTGAGTTAGCCATATATCAGTTATAGGATGTGGCACAATTATGGTTTAAACAATGGAAAGAAGAAAGGGCCACAGATGCATTCCCTATAGAATGGGAGGAGTTTGTTGTTGCTTTTCTAGATAGGTTCTTCCCACTAGAGTTAAGGAAATCAAAGGTTTGGGAGGTTATAAATTTTAAGCCGGGCAACATGATGGTACAAGAGTATTCTCTTAAGGTTACTCAATTAGCCAGATATGCTCCTCAGGTGGTAGCAGATAGCAAATCTAAGATGAGTAAGTTTGTGTCTGGCATGTTTAATAGTGTGGTCAAGAAGTGTAGGACCACAATGTTTATTAAAGAGATAGAAAAATACCGGATCATGGTCCATGTTCAGTAGATAAAGAAGGCTATGAAAAAAAGAGAAGGAGAAGGAGAATAAAAGAGCAAGAATAGGTAGTTTCAACTTCTCTCAGCCTAAGTCAGAGGGTAGTAATCATTCTCAGTTCCACCTGAAATCCTCAGTTTTGGCTTCTTCCTCAGCCATTGCTCCTATGCCAAAATTTAGAGATAGCAACAGAGGGTGTTAGGCCCTAAACCCCAGGGTAGTATTAGTATTACCTGAACTAATCCCCTTTGTCAGAAGTGTAGCAGAAACCACCAGGGTATCTACAGAGCTAGAAGTGATGTGTTTTTAGAATATGGCAAGATAGGCCACAGGGTCAGACAGTGTTCTCAGGTGGGTTCTCAAAGTCAGGATAACTGTCCCCTATCTCAGACCGATCGCCCAAATCAACATGGTGCCACATCCAGTGCCACCAGTGGGCAGCTCCCAAACAGACTCTACGCACTTCAGTACCGGTAGGATCAGGAGAGTTCTCCTAATGTGGTCACTGGTACGTTACAAGTTTATCATTTATAAGTTTATGCTTTGCTATACCCAGGAGCTTCTTTGTCCTTTGTTAGTCCATATATAATTGTTGACTTCAGAGTCAGTCCCAAAATCATAGCAGAGCCTTTCTTAGTCTTTACCCCAGTGGGTAAATCTATCATAGCCCAACAGGTATATAGGAACTGTCCGGTTATGGTATCTAAGAAAGTCACTTTAGCAGACTTAGCCAAATTATAGATGACTAATTTTGATGTGATTCTCAGCATGGATTGGCTTTATTCCTTCTATGACTCAGTCAATTGCAGAAACAGAATTATCCAGTTTTAGATGCTTAATGAACCTATCCTTAGTGGAGGGGTAGTACTTTAGCACTTAGGGGACAACTTGTTTCTTACCTAAGGGAAAGAAAAAAATATCTAAGGAATGTGTCTACCATCTCGTTCGAGTCTAGGACTCTAGTTTAGAACCCCCTAATCTTGTATCAGTATCAGTAGCATGTGAATTCCCAAATGTGTTTCCCGAAGATCTCTTTGAAGTTCCTACCAAAAGAGAAATCGAGTTTGGAATAGACCTTCTTCTAGATACTCAGCCATATCTATCTCTTCATACAAAATAGCACCTGTAGAACTCAGAGAATTAAAAGAACAGTTAAAAGATCTCCTAGATAAGGGTTTCATCAGACCTAGTGTGTCCCCATAGGGTGCCCCAGTTTTATTCATGCATAATAAAGATGGTTCTCTCAGAATGTGTACTGATTACCGCCAGCTAAATAAAGTCATGGTCAAGAACAAGTATCCACTTCCCAGAATCGATGACTTGATTGACCTACTTCAGGGTGCCAGTTACTTTTCAAAGATAGACCTCAGATTAGGCTATCATCAACTCAGAGCCAGAGAATATGATATCCAAAGATAGTTTTTATAACTTTGTATGGTAACTTCATATTCTTAGTCATTTCCTTCGGTCGTACCAATGCCCCAGCAACTTTATGGACTTGATGAACTGTGTGTTCAAGTAGTACTTGAACATGTTCATCATAATCTTCATAGATAACATTCTTATCTACTCCCGTAGTGAGAATAATTATGCAGACCATCTTAGAATAGTATTACAGACTCTCAAAAATCATCAGCTATTTGCCAAGTTCAGTAAGTGCAAATTTTGGCTCTGGTCAGTAGCCTTTATTGGCCATATCATTTCTGGTGATGGCATTAGTATTGATCCTTAAAAGACTTAAACAGTGATAAATTGGCCTAGACCCATCTCTCCATCAGATATTAGGAGTTTCCAGGCTTGGTTGGCTATTATTGATGGTTTGTTGAGGGATTTTCATCTATTGCATCCCCTATGTCCAGATTGACTCAGAAGAAAGTGAAATTCTAGTAGTCAGATTCTTGTGAAAAGAGTTTTCAGGAGTAAAAGACTCAACTTACTACAGCTCCAATTTTGACCCTACCAGATAGTTCAAATGGGTCTGTGGTATATTGTGATGCCTACTGAATCAGTTTGGTATGTGTTTTAATGCAGATAGGTAAGGTTATAGCCTATGCATCTAGACAGCATAAGCCCCATGGAAAGAACTATCCTATTCATGATCTTGAGTTAGCAACAATAGTATTTGCCTTAATGATTTGGAGGCATTATTTGTATGGAGTGAATGTTGATGCGTTCACAGACCATAAGAGCCTACAATATGTGTTCTCTCAGAAAGACCTAAACCTCTATCAGAGAAAGTGATTGGAGTTATTGAAAGACTATGACAGGAGCATCATGTATTATCCAAGTAAAGTCAGTGTAGTGGCTGATGCTCTAAGTAGGATGTCTATAGGTAGTGTTGCTCACCTGGGTGATGGTAAGAAGAAGTTAGCTTAGGAAGTTCATCAGCTTGTCTGAATAGGTATCCACTTAGACAATTTAGTAGAAGGTAATGTATGGGTGTAAAGTAGCTTAGAATCTTCCCTGGTTTCTGAAGTAAAGAAAAAGCAGGATAGGGATCCCAGCCTTGTTAAGTTGAAAAAATCAGTCAGAGATCAAAAGATAGAGGTTTTCTCCCAAGGGTGAGATGGTGTATTATATTGTCAGGGTCGGCTATGTGTGCCAGGTGCAAATGACCTGAGATAGAAGACTCTTGATGAAGTGCATGGTGCGCATTACTCTATTCATCCAAGGGCCACTAAGATGTATCGTGATTTATGGGAGATCTATTGGTGGGGTGGGATGAAGAGAGACATTACAGAATTTATAGCAAAGTGCTCGACATGTCAGCAGGTTAAGATGAGCACCAAAAACCTAGAGGGTTTATGTAGGAGTTCAGTATTCCCATATAGAAATGGGAAGAGATGAACATGGACATTGGGATAGGTATGCCTCGTACTCGTCATCAGCAAGATTCAATTTGGGTCATTTTAGATAGGATCACCAAATCAGCACATTTCCTATCAGTCTATACCTTTTATTCAACCAAGGACTATGCCAAAATCTACGTCAGACAGTTGGCCAGATTACAGAGAGTTCTATTATCTATAATCTTAGATAGAGGTACGCAGTTCACCTTTCATTTCTGGAAGGCATTCCAAAAGGGTCTTGGTACCCTAGTCCACCTTAGTATAACTTTTTACCCTTAAATAGATGGTAGAGCATAAAAGACCATTAAGACTTTAGAGGATATACAACGTGCGTGTGCGGTAGACGTTAAATTTAGTTAGGATACCACTTAACTTTGATTTAGTTCACACATAACAACAGCTATTACTCTAGCATTCAGATAGCTCCGTTTGAAGCACTTTATAGGAGAAGGTGTAGATCTCTCATCGGTTGTTTTAATGTGGGTGAGGCCATAGTGGTAGGGCCTGACTTGGTATTTGATACCTTAGAGAGAGTTCAGTTAATCAAGGAAAGGCTTAAGAATGCTTAGAGCCGACAGAAATTGTACGCAGATGTATGCAAAAAGGATCTTAAGTTTGAGATTGGTGATTTTGTGTATTTGAAAATCTTTCCTACAAAAAGAGAGAAGAGGTTTGGCAAGAAGGGGAAACTTAATAGATGACATAGATATTCAGAACAGCCTTTCTTATGAAAAGATCCCAGTCAAAATCCTTGATTATCACATTTGCAGACTCAGGAATAAAGAAGTCCCTCTAGTCAAAGTTTTTTGACAGAATTAGTCCATTGAGGGAGCTACTTGGGAGGCAGAAGCATACATGCGGACCAAGTATCCTCACTTCTTATCCACAAATTCAAACTCAGCTCTATTTTCCTTTGAATTTACTCAATCAGATGTTCAGATATAGCTATCAACTTGGTATCAATGTTTCATACTCATTCATGTATTCACGAATCAGTTCAATCATGTACTCATACATCAGATATGCATGTTCCGTATATAAACTCAGCTTATCAGTAATCCCAGACATGCATTCATGAATCGTGCTCAACTATACACTCATGCATCAAATATGCATGTTCACTATGATAATTCAGTATATCAATAATTTCAGTCATGAAATCATGCTTTAGTTATGCATGTCCAGTAAGCAAGTCCAGTCTATCAGTTCTCCCATCGTAGTCAGTCTCATTAGAGGATAAATGTTCCCAAGAAGGAGATATTGTAAGACCCCGTGAAATCCTTATCTTAACTTAACCCTTTTTAAAGCTCGTTAAGGGGTCCCAAACTTGAAAAATTTTGCTAAGTATTCAAACTTAGTGTTATCTTAGCCTTAGTAAGTTAAAAACACTATTTTGCAGCATTTATGGCCTTAAAATGCCAATCTATAGGTTGATTCATAATTAGAAATGCTAGTAGGTGTTCTTAGATGAATTTTGTATTTTTAGACCTCGTTTGAACCACGCTTAGGAATTCAAAAGAGTGAATCGACGCCATATCGGTATGGTGCATCGGCCATCGTGTCAGTCAATATTTTTTCTTAGCTCTCAGTGGCAATTTCTAGTGAACTGATATAGCACGTTGGCCATCACGTCGATGCAAATGATGTGGTGTGCCGATTTGTCCGTTGACATTCTAGTTTTTAGTAATTAAAAAGCCGCATCCTCAAGAGTATTAGGGTCTTTTTCCCACCCTTATTCACCCCCAAAACACGAGATTCAACCCTCATTAAGAAAATACACTTACTTTCTCTCAAATTGCTCAAGAACAAGAACCCTAGGTCATTTAATTTAAAAGCCAAGGCTCAAGGTTTCACTATTTTTCTTCAAGAATGTATCAATCAAGGTATGTCAAGTGTTCATCCAAGGGCCTTCCACCCTTGGAGTTCAAGAAACTCTTATAAACTTTAAGTAGCTTAATTTCATACTTTCCATGATTTGGATTCAAGTGTATTCATGATTATAATGTTGATTGGATTTCTATTCCATGATTAAGTACAAGATTTATGTAAAAATAACTATTATTTATGTAGCATCATGTGAATTCATGTCAAACCCTTGACATTATGATGATCATGTGTTGATTAGTACTATATGCATATACAATGCCTTCCAAGTGTTTTATGAGTTGTTCATGTGAATTAAATAATGAAATTATATTATGTTAGCATGTATTCAAGTTCATATCATGCAAGTGTTTGCTAGAATGTCCCTATGAATGAATGATGATCAAGTAGTTATTTATCATGTTTCAAGATTGTACCATGTCTTATAATTTAGGCTACCGTGTCCTGGAGGTACTTAATACTGGATAATTTAACTGATTACCTAGAGTCATGGTCAGTCATAGGATAGTATCAGTCATGTCACGGTTAGTAGTACTCTCAGTCAGTTATAGAACTCAGGAAAAACTCAGTAGACTCGACATCAGTCTAGTCTAATTCAGTATTTAGTTCAGACCTTAGTAAATTTGGATAGTTAACAGAATTCAGTAGTATTTCATCAGTCAATGGAACTTAGTGAACTCAGATCAGTTTAGTTAGATAGTATAATACATAATAGTTCAGTCAAGCCTAGTATGAAATAGGAATCAGTTCAGTGTCTATTCAGTTGGGAGTAGAATTCAGCACTGGGTGAACCCCGATATTGGGGCATTTCTGCCAGTAGAGAGTTTGACCCTTAGTAGCAGTTCCTGTATTACAGAACTACATATTTAGCATAGGTTGAGATATATTCATGTCATATTAGGGTTGATATATCTCATATGATTTTCTTCCAGTGAGGGTTGACGAAAGAGCTTTTTGTCAGAGAGGGTTAACTCACAGTTTATCTTTACTATGGCATGATACTGAAACCCTTCCAACTGGGGTAAAAGGTTAGACCCCAATCTATTCAAAAAGGGGCATGTCAGTTAGATGATTACCTCCCACAATTTCAGTTTCAGTTACAGTCTCAGAATAGAACTCAGTTCAGTTTTATAGATTCAGGACTGTCAGATAAAGCCACTCATCTCAGTACAAAAATCAGTATAGTTCTACAGGATCAAGACTGTCAGATTTAGTCCCTCAGTTATTAGCTACATGGTTTCAGTAAACTCAGATATTAGTAAATCAGTAATTGAGAACTCAGTATCCATTGTTATCACAACCTCAAATTTTAGTATACATATTCATGCATGTACTCTCATTTAGCTATATTCATGTCATTCAGCCAGTATTGTTCATACATATGAACCCACACATTTCAGCCTACCTCACTTTGCATACTAGTACATTCAAAGTACTGACGCATGCCTTTATTTTGTGCTATGATGTTTTATATCATAGGTTCTGACGTGCGGGCTCCCGATCATACTTAGTAGTTCAGGTATTTAGCTGACAGAGTTAGTAGTGAGTCCTCTTCGTTTGACGACATGATGATTATTTCAGTAGTTTAGCTTATTTCAGTAGTTCGTAGTTAGGTGGGGACTTGTCCCATTAACTCCATATTTCAGACAGTTTAGAGGCATTCTCAGACTAGAGTATTTTCAGATAGATGTATCATATTTCATATTTCTTATACCGTATTCAGTTTAATTACTATATTGAACCTTATGGCAAGTTTTTGGATAATTTTGCATATTACATTACTATTATTCAGTGATTTCAGTAGGTACTAGTCATGGGTTAGATTTTGTCCATTAGGATTATAAGCACTATGTAGCATCCGAGGTACAAACTCGGGGTGCTACAAACTTTGTATTAAAGCATAAGGTTCAATAGAGTCCAAGGATGTCTTAAAGTCACATCTAGTAGAATCTTGTGCATAGGTGTGCAGGGCACCACACATATGGACAGGAGGCTGCGAGGTGTTTTATGAAAAGTTACCCTTCTTTCAGTATTCATGTCGTGTGAGTGAGCATGAGCTCCAGTTAAAATCCCTATCAAATACAAATTTCTCTTCCGTTTATAGAATATGCCTCCAAAGAGGACTAAGGGAAGAGGAATGGGAGACCAGCAAGAACTCCAGCCCGTCCAGCCAGATCCTCTGGATGATCACATCTCCCATGATGAATTTAGAGAATCTTTCACTACCCTAGCTTATTTTGTAGCAGCCCAGAATAAATGCTCAGCTGTTATTCTGGCCAACCCAGTGGCCAATACTGTTGCATCCAGGATTTGGGATTTCACCCGAATGAACCCTCCATGTTTTACTAGGTCTAAGTTAGATAAGGACCCTCAGGAGTTTCTTGATCAGGAAAAGAAAGTTACAGACATTATGGGAGTATCACACTCATGTTTAAACAGTGAAAAGCAGAAAGCGCCACAGATGTTGGGCCCATAGAATGGGAGGGTTTTTTTTTTACTTTTGTGGATAGGTTCTTCCCTCTAGAGTTAAGGGAAGCGAAGGTTTTGGAGTTTATAAATTTGAAGCAGGACAATATACCGGTACAAGAGTATTCTCTTATGTTTGCTCTATTAGCCAGATACGCTCCTCATGTGGTAGCAGATAGCAGATCTAAGATGAGTAACCTTGTATCTGGCATGTCTAATAGTATGGTTAAGGAGTATAGGACTGCAATGTTGATTAAAGAGATAGACATATCTAGGATTATGGTCCTTGCTCAGTAGATAGAGAAGGCTAAGAATAAAAAGAAGGAGAGGGAGAACAAGAGAGCGAGAATAGGTAGTTTCAACTTTGCTCATCCTAAGTCAGAGGGTAAGAATCATTCTCAGTTCTACTCAAAGATCCTGTGCCAAAATTCAAAGACAGCAATAGATATAGGGCGTCAAGCCTTTTAAACCTCAGGGTAGTGTTACGAGTGCCCGAACCGATCCCTTTTGTCAGAAGTATGGCAGAAACCACTAGTGTATCTGCAGAGCTGGCAGTGATGTATGTTTTGGATGTTGCAAGCTAGGCCATAGGGTCTGACAGTATCCTCAGGTGGGTTCTCAGAGCCAGCATAACCTCCCCCCAGCTCAGTCCGGTCGGCCAAATCAGTAGGGTGCTGTATCTAGTGCCACCAGTGGGCATTGCCCAAACAGACTCTACATACTTCAGTCCCAACAGAATCAGAAGTGTTCTCCTGATGTTGTCACTGGTATGTTACAATTTTATCATTTACATGTTTATGCTTTGCTAGACCCAAGAGCTTCTTTGTCCTTTGTTACTCCTTATATAGCTGTTGACTTCAGACTCAGTCCTAAAATCCTAGTAGAGCCTTTGTCAATATCTACCCCAGTTGGTAAATCTATCATAGCCCGACGGATATACAGAAACTGTCCGATTATGATATCTTAAAAAGTCACTTCAGTAGACTTAGTAGAATTAGAGATGATTGATTTTGATGTCATTCTCGGCATAGATTAGCTTCATTCCTGCTATTCCTTAGTCGACTACATAAACAGAATTGTCTATTTTTAGTTTCCAAATGAACACATCCTTGAGTAGAGGGGTAGTACTTCAGCACTTAAGGGCCAGCTTATTTCTTATCTGAGGGCAAGAAAAATAGTATCTAAGGGATGTGTCTACCATCTTGTTTGAGTCCAGGACTCTAGTTCAGAACCCCCTAATCTGGAATCATTTTCAGTAGCATGTGAATTCCCAGATGTGTTTCTCGAATATCTCTCCAGAGTTCCTCTCGAAAGGAAAATTGAGTTTATAATAGACCTTCTTCTAGATACTCAACCCATATCTATCCTACCTTATAGAATGACGCCTGCAGAACTCAGAGAATTAAAAGAACAGTTAAAAGATCTCCTAGATAAGGCATTCATCAGACCGAGAGTATCCCCGTGGGGTGCCCCAATTTTATTCATTCGTAAGAAAGATATTTCTCTCAAAATGTGTATTAATTACCATCAGCTAAATAAAGCCACGGTCAAGAACAAGTATCCACTTTCTAGAATCGATGACTTGTTTGACCAACTTCAGGGTGCCAGCTACTTTTCTAAGATAGACCTCAGATCAGGCTATCATCAGCTCAGAGTCAGAGAATGTGACATCCCAAAGACATCTTTTAGAAATTGGTACGGTCACTTTGAATTCTTAATCATGTTCTTTGGTGTTACCAATGCACCAGTAGCTTTCATGGACTTGATGAACCGTGTGTTCAAGCAGTATTTGGACATGTTCATCATAGTCTTTATAGATGACATTCTTGTCTACTTTCGTAGTGAGCATGATCATGCAGACCATCTCAAAATAGTTTTACAGACTCTTAAAAATCATTAGCGATTCACCAAGTTCAATAAGTGCGAATTTTAGATAAGGTCAGTATCCTTCCTTGTCTATATCATTTTTGATAATGGCTTTAGAGTTGATCCCCAAAAGAGCAAAATAGTGATAAACTGGCCTAAACCTATCTCTCTATCAGATATCAAGAGTTTATTGGGCTTCGCTGGCTATTACCGATGGTTTGTTGATATATTTTTATCTATTGCATCCATTATGTCCAGATTGACTCAGAAGAAAGTCTAATTCTAGTGTTCAGATTCTTGTGAAAAAAGTTTTTAGTAGTTGAAGACTCGACTCACTACAGCTCCAGTTTTGACCCTACCAGATGGTTTAAATGGGTTTGAGGTATATTGTGATGCCTCCAGATTCGGTTTGGGGTGTGTTTTGATGCAGAGAAGTAAGTTCATAACCTACGCCTCTAGATAGCTTAAGCCCCATGAAAAGAACTATCCTACTCATGATCTTGAGTTAGCAGCAGTAGTATTTGCCTTAATGATTTGGAGGCACTATTTGTATGGAGTGCACATTGATGTGTTCACTGACCATAAGAGCCTACAGTATGTGTTCTCTTAGAAAGAACTAAACCTCTATCAGAGAAGGTGGTTTGAGTTGTTAATAGACTACGACATGAGTGTACTATATTATCTGGGTAAAGCCAATTTAGTAATTGATGATCTAAGTAGGATGTCTATAGGTAGTGTTGATCACGTGGTTGATGGTAAGAAAAAGTTAGCTTAGGAAGTTTATCATTTTCCCAACTAGGTGTCTACTTAGTCAATTCAGCAAAAGGTAAAGTAGGGGTGCAGAGTAGTTTAGAATCATCCCTAGTTTCCAAAGTGAAGGAAATGCAGGATAGGGATCCCAGCCTAGTTAAGTGTGAAGAATCAGTCATAGATTAGAAGATAGAGGTTTTATCCCAAGGGGGAAGTAATGTATTGCGTTGTTAGGGTCGACTATGTGTGCCAATTGTAGATGACCTAAGATTTTGGATTCTTGCGAAAGTGCTTAGTGCACGTTACTATATTCATCCAGGGGACACTAAGATGTACTGTGATTTGTGGGAGATCTATTGGTAGGGTGGGATGAAGAGAGACATTGCAGTGTTTACAGCTAAGTGCTCGACATGTTAGTAGGTTAAGATTGAGCACTAAAAACCTTATAGGTCTATACAGGAGTTTAGTATTTCCACTTAGAAGTAGGAAGAGGTAAACATGAACTTTGTGACGGGTTTGCCTCGTACTCATCGTCAGCACGATTTAGTTTGGGTCATTATAGAAAGGATGACCAAATCAGCTCATTTCCTACCAATCCATACCTCTTATTCAGGCGAGGACTATGCCAAACTCTACGTCTAAGAGTTGGTCAGATTACACAGAGTTCTGTTATCTATAATCTTAGATAGAGATACGTAGTTCACCTCTCGTTTCTGGAAGGCGTTCCAAAAGAGTTTCGGTACCCATGTCCATCTTAGTACAACTTTTCACCCTCAGATAGATGGTCAAGATGAAAGGACCATTCAGACTTTAGAGAATATGTTACATGCGTGAGCGATAGACTTTAAAGGTAGTTGGAATGACCACTTGCCTTTGATTGAGTTCACATATAACAATAGGTATCATTCCCGCATTTAGATGGCTCTACTTAAAGCACTCTATGAGAGGGAGTACAGATCTCCTATCTGTTGGTTTGAAGTGGGTGAGGATGCAGTGTAAGTCTTGACTTGGTATTTTATACCTTAGAGAAAGTTTAGTTGATCAGGGAAAGTCTTAAGACAGCTAAGAATCGATAGAAATCGTATGCAGATGTATGTAGAAAGGATCTCGATTCAAGATTGGTGATTTTGGGTATTTGAAAATCTCTCCTATGAAAGGAGTGAAGAGGTTTGGAAAGAAGGGGAAACTCAGTCCCCGATATCTCGGTCCTTATCAAATTCTCAGCCATTTCAGAAAGATAGCTTATGAGCTTGAGTTTCCTTCAGACTTAGCTTTAGGGTATCAAGTGTTCCGTATCTCCTAGCTAAAGAAATTCATAGGTGACCCAGCAATCGTAGTCCCTATAGAGGGCGTAGATATTCATAACAGCCTCTCTTATGAAGAGATCCCAGTCAAAATCCTTGATTATCAAATTCACAGACTCAGGAATAAAGAAGTCCCTCTGGTCAAAGTTGTTTGGCGGAATCAGTCTATTGAAGGAGCTACTTGGGAAGCAGAGGCAGACATGCAGACCAAGTATCCTCACCTCTTCTTCACAAATTCAGACTCAGCTCAAGGTAACCGTTTTTTTTTTTTTTGAATTTACTCAATCTCATGTTCAGATATAGCTACCAACTTGGAATCAACTAATATTGCATACTCAGTCATGCATTCATGAATTAGTTCAGTCATGTACTCATGCATCAGATATATATGTTCAGTATATAAACTCAGCTTATCAGTAATCCCAATCATGAATTCAGGAATCATGCTCAACATACACTCATGTATCAGATATACATGTTCAATATGATAATTCAGTATATCAGTAATTTTAGTCATGAAATCATGCTTTAGTTGTGCTTGTCCAGTAAGCAATTCCAATTTATTAGTTCTCCTATCGTAGTCAGTCTCATTCAAGGATGAATGTTCCTAAGGAGGACATATTGTAAGACCCCTCAAAATTCTTAGCTTAACTTAGCCCTTTTTAAAGCTCGTTAAGGGGTCCCAAACTTGGAAAATTTTGCTAAGTATTCAAACATAGTGTTATTTTAGCCTTTGTAATTTAGAAACTCTATTTTGCAGCATCTATGGCCTTAAAATGTCAACCTTTAGGTTGATTCATGATCAAGAATGTCAGTAGGGGTTCTCGGATGAGTTTCATATTTTTCGGACATCGTTTGAACCACATGTGGCAATCCAAAATAGTGAATCAATGTGATCTCGGCACAGCGCATTGCCATCGCGTCGATAAATATTTTTCCTTGGATCCGAATGACAATTTCTAGTGAATCGACATGGACTCGATGCAGAGTGTTGGACATCACGTTGATTCCAACGACGCGTAGCGTTGTTCTACGCATCGACAGTCTAGTTTTTAGTAATTAAAAAGTCGTATCCTTAGGGGTATTAGTCTTTTTCCCACCCCTATTCAGCCCTAAAACACGAGATTCAATCCTCATAAAGCAAAATAAACTTACTTTCTCTCAAATTGCTCAAGAACAAGAACCCTTGGTGAATTAATTTCAAAGCCAAAGCTCAAGGTTTTACCATTTTTAATCAAGAATTTGGTAACCAAGTTATGCCAAGTGTTCATCCAAGGGTTCCTTCTACCCTTGAAGTCCAAGAAACTCTTATAAACTTCAAGTAGCTTGATTTTACGCTTTTCGTGATTTTGACTCAAGTGTATTCATGATTATAATGTTGATTTGATTTCTATTCCATGATTAAGTGCAGTATTTATGTAAAAACAACTATTATGTATGTAGTATCATGTGAATTCATGTTAAAGCCTTGAATGTAATGCTCATGTGTTGATTAGTACTATGTGCATATACAATGCCTTCCAATTATTTGATGAGTTATTCATGAGAATTAAATAATGAAATTATATCATGTTAGCATGTATTCAAGTTCATGTCATGCAATTGTTTGCTAGAATAACCCTATGAATTAATGATGATCAAGTAGTTATTTATCATATTTCATGATTGTGCCATGTCTTATAATTTATGCTATTGAGTCCAGGGGTATTTAATACCCAAAAATTTAGCTGATTACCTAGAGCTATGGTTAGTCTCAGGATAGTATCAGTCATGTCACAATCATTAGTACTCTCAGTCAATTACAAACTCAAGAAAAACTCAGTAGACTCGGTATCAGTCCAGTCCAGTTCAGTAATCAGTTCAGACCTCAGTAAATTCAGTCGATTAATAGAATTCAGTAGTATTCCATCAGTCAACAAAAATTAGTGAACTCAATTCAGTTTAGTTAGACAGCATAATCAATAATAGTTCAGTCAAGCCTAGTATGAACTAGGAATTAGTTCAGTGTCTATTCAGTTAGAAGTAGGATTCAGCACTGAGCGAACCAGGGATGGGGAAATTCCTGCCAGCTGAGGGTTTGACCCTTAGTAGCAGTCCTTAAGTTATAGAACTACGTTGCCAGTGTAGGTTAAGATATCCTCCTGCCATATTAGGGTTGATATATCTCATACGTGTTTTCCTTCCAGCAAGGGTTGACAAAAGAGATTTCTTTTAAAAAGGGTTAACTCATAGCTTGTCTTTACCCGTGGCACGGTACTGACACCCTTCCAACTAGGGTTATAGGATGGACCCTAATCTATTAAGAAAGGGGCCTATCGGTTAGATTATTACCTCCCGGGGTCTCAGTTTCAGTTCCAATCTCAGAATAGAAATCAGCTCAGTTCTATAGATTCAGGACTGTCAAATACAGTTACTCAGTTTAGTACAAAACTCAGTATAGTTCCACAGGAACAAGACTGTTAGATACAGTCCCTTAGTTATCAGCTACACAATATCAGTAAACTCAGATATCAGTAAATCAGTAATTTAGAACTTAGTATCCAGTGTTATCACGACCTGAGATTATAGTATACGTATTCATGCATGTACTCCTATTCAATGCATATACTCCTATTCAGTTATATTCATGTTATTTAGCCATTATTGTTCATACATATGAAACCATGCATTTCGTCCTACCTCACTCTTCATACCAGTACATTCAAAATACTAATGCATACCTTTCTTTTGTTTTATGATGTTTTATATCATAGGTTCAGACGCACGGGCTCCCGATCATACTTAGCAGTTTGAATATTTAGCTGACAGAGTTAGTGGTGAGTCCTTTTAGTTCAATAACATGATTATTATATCAGTAGTTCAGCTTATTTTAGTAGTTCGGAGTTAGTTGGGGAATTGTCCCATCAACTCCATATTTTAGATAGTTTAAAGGCTTTCTCAAACTAGAGTATTTTCAGGCAATGTATCAGATTTGGTATTTGTTATACCATATTAAGTTTTATTACAATATTGAACCTTATGGAAAGTTTTTGCCTAATTTCTGTATATTACAATACTATTATTCAGTTATTGCAGTAGGTATCAGTCATAAGTTAGCTTGTGGTCCTTCGGGATTATGAGCACCGTGTAGCGTCTGGGGTACAAACTCGGGGCATTATAGTTATATTAAATATACTAAAGTAACTTATAGAGGACTGTTATTGGGCATTTTCTATATACTCATCTTGTAAAGACTAACTGACCAATGGGGGTTGAAACTGAAGAAGGATTAGAAAGAATTTTGAGACTTAGCCCAAAACTCATAGCAATTAGTGGGGTTAAAAAAGTGAGATTTTACCCTGTATCTAACAATACATTAGTATCAAGGTGAAAGACATGAAGCATACCAGTTACCATATCTATGGATCTCTCCTGCTATTGATAAAGAGATAAAGCATAAAACTGATTCAGACGTTGTTCACCACAAATACTAGAATATACACCCTACTATAGAGTTGGGCAGCTTGATTGAGCTACTGAAGTGGTGAATTTATCTTGAGGGAAAGCATATAAATTACACTACTTAGTAAATAGGCACTCCTTAAGCCTATGTCCTAGCTTACTGCAACCATAACAACAACCTTTACCTAGTATGCACTCACATAGATGGTTCCTACCGTACTTTTTGCATATTGGATTAGTTCATCCCCCAAAAATAATACCCTGAGATCTTATAGTCGGTTCCCTACCCCACTATTCCTACTTAGTCCTGGATTTTGGGGCATTGGCTGAAGATAGAGCAGGTTCTAATGAATGGCTCCCAAACGAGATCGATTTCCCTCTACTGAATTATGCTAACCATATTCAAATTGTCCAGTCCTATCCTTCTTGGTCTCCCTTTCCAGCTCCTTTAATTTTTTAATTTTCTGAGCATGGGTAATCAATCAAACAACATCTATATCCTTAATCAGCATGCCAGTCCTACACTCCTTAACCACTAGCTTAGACACCCTAGTGAAAAACTTAATCATATGGGTCTTGGAATCCGGCAACAACCTTGATGCATACTTAGAAAGTTTGGTGAACTTCAGGCAATATTATTTTACAAACATAGATCCTTATCTAAGATTCGTGAACTCCTTCACCTTAGCATCCCTTATCTCACAAGGAAAGAACCTATCCAAAAAAGCTATCAAAAATACATTCCAGCTCGTTGGAGTTACATTCTTAGCTTTTCTTTCCTTCCATATGGTAACCCATTCATAACCGATATCTTTCAGGTCGTGATATGCCAATTTCACACTCTCTACTTCTATGACATAAATAATTAAAGTGATTTTATTTAACTCATTAATGAAAAACTATGGATACTCATTCATATTTGGACCAAAGAACTCTGGTGGGTTTATTTTTATAAAGTCTCAAACTTTGGTTGCGGCTAAGTTACCATTTTTCTGAATTGGGATTGTTGTTGGCTGATATCCTAGAGCATTTACAACCTATACTAACACTTGAAAAGCATCACAAACTCAGCATAGGAGACATTTTTGTTCAAAGGGTCTGCAGGTGGTGGTGGGGATAGTTGGTCCCCATTCAATGAGTGTAAGCTCTAAAAAATAGCCATTCTTTATCTCATGAAAGTATGAGTTAGAAAAGATAGAGATGACTTTATAGCATGATAAAGGTCATGAAAAAAAGGATAGTTTCTAATATATTCCGTAGCCTCTCGCTAATAAGTGTGGTGTGTTTCACACACATGATGAAGACTCTACATAATGTGGTTGATCAGACTCCCTAGGAATCTTAAGACCTTATGCCCTAATACAAAGTTTGTAATGACCCGAGACTACCACTTGGACATCACAATGCTTAGGACTCCAAGTATCACCAAATCTAACCCATGGTATATACTTAACAATAAATAAAAATACTTTACTTAAAAGAAAAGTTGAAACTGGGGTTTACTATTCTGGAATTAAGTGAGTGAATAATCTTAACAAAAGTACTATAAGATAAACATCAACTGAAAGTCTAAACATTTAAGAGAAATTGATAAGTCTTGACAAGCCTCTAAGCATACTGAAGAACTACTGGGATAAACCCCAAGTAACTCAAAAGAAAAATATTAAGTCTGAACTTATTAATAGCTATACATATTAAAATAATCATAGACTTAGCCCTTAAAACATAAGGACTCGCCAATTGACGGAATCTATGAGGTGGTGATCATGGATAATTATACTGCAGAGGATAAATACCAAAACCTATATTATGAAATAATGTAGCCACATAAATATATATGTGGCAGTACTTTTTGAATATACTGAGTATATGGAATAATTCCAATAAGTAAATAATGATATAGATCATAGTCTTAAAATATGCTTGCTAAGTGTATATAGTCTCACCATGTTCATGAATAAAACTAAAAGTTGAAATATCATAAAACAAAAATCATAAAGCAATAACTGATAGAGTTAGTGAGTCATTACACTTAGTTCCTAAAATTATCCTTTTTATGGGAGATTCTTACAATCAACATAAACCATATGAGTTAGCATAGAGTCCAACATTTGACCCACAGTAAGGAATGTTGACCCTATACCTTACCATTGGTATAAAGCCTAAATTGGAGTTTTTACTAAATTGATTCCATTTGTACAAGGGAGACACTCTCTGGAAAGAACCCTTTTAACCTATGATGGCATGTAATTTCTGGGAATTTAGGTGCACTGAACCCACATTCCCTTGGTGCTAGTACAAATCCTAAAACATACTAGTGCTTATAATATATGACATTCACCTTAAAGTAAGTATAGTTTATAAGACTGAAATTCAAATCATGCTCTATTTCTAAATCATGTTCATAAGTAACCCTGCAAATTTCAGATCATGTCTAATCAAGTTGTAATAGATTATTATCTAAGATAGTAAGTTTAAACTTCTTATAAACTGAGTGAATCATACAAAAATCATTTACATTACCAACTCATGGAATTTTATGTCAAAATGCTAAAACTTAATGTATAAGATTAATAACATGAGTAAAAACATGAGCAAATATGAATTCTTGCGTTAAACAAAGTTTAAATCAAGAGGATGCATCATAATTTCAAAAGCATGAACATGGGTTTGAACCCTAATCATCTAGTCCATAAAATTCATGAAAAAACTAAACTTTTGGGCACAGGGATGGAAGATAATCCTTATTTAAACCCCACATGTCTGGACTTAGTGAATCCAGTTGAAGGGAACTTGAATTGGAGCCTTAAAAGTATGAATTTGGAGAATAACACTTATTTTTTATGCTCTTGAGAGTTTGGGAGGAAAGGAAATATGTAATTTGAGTTATGAGATGAAGAAATACGTTTACTACTAGATATAGGATCAATTAGGACATAAAATACAAAATTAACCTGAAAAACTAAGAAAAAATGGAATTTGGCATTGTAGTGACCACTGGTGTGGCAAACCCTTATTGTGCCAAGCTAGTGGCATAGCACACCCTTAATACAGCAGCCAACAGTTGTGGCATGCCAGGTCACTAGTTCTTACCTTTAGGATGAGGCTTTACTCCGTGGTACGACTTAAATGTGGACCCTAACTATTTTGGAGTTCTATTGTTTCCCAAAACTCATTCCAAAAATTTTAAAATACTTTTGAGTACAATCCAAATGGTCTCCATATCGTTAGAGAGGATTCTTATGGGTCAAGAGACAATTGATGACTTCTCGGTGGCTATCAAAAGGTATTTATTAGATGCTTATGGTGATCAAATAAGTCAAGAGCTATTAGAGAGGCCAAGGGAAGAGAAAAGTAGGCTAGAAAGCCCCCGAAAGATGACATGTACCCCACATATTTTGGAGGTGTTCCCAAGCCACTCTAGAACTGATAGAGCGGGTCAAAAAAGTCTACTATGTGCCCCATGTGCGCCCTATATACTTTAGAATTGCTCAAGCAGATACTTACTGAGCTTATATGCCTTGTCTTACCTAAATGGGTCACTTTTGGGCCCATAAGATGTAATAATTAACCCTAGACTCTAAAGCATAGAATCGTTTGTGTTAATCCCTCATTTAGAAATGTTGGTTACTTGGGAATCGACTCCCTTATGGACTACATTGGAGTTAGGTGGTTTTTTTTACATTAAATAGAGGGTTAGAGGTTTAACATACCTTTATTTTGATATTAATTCATCAATTGTTTCTATCTATTATTTGTTCTCTGTCTATCGTTATCTTTTGTATTTATATCATAGTTATAGTTTTTATTTACATACTTTACTCTCATATCTTGGGTATCAGAGATACTTGAGTGACCAAATTTGTGTAAGGGAAGGATATCCAGCAAAGATGAGTGTTATAGATGTGTTTGGTTCTTATTAAGACATGGAACCCATGTGAGCCTTCATGAGCGGTTCATTGATTACCATTGTTCCTTTAACCTTCCCTATTGTCCAAATCTCTTAAATAGACAAGTAGCTTCTATAGTATGGGGTTACAGACCCTTGATTGATCATTTTGATTCTTGGTTATATCTTAAGTGTAAGCAACCTTGGGATGATGATATTTTTCTCATATTGAGATTGTTTGACAATCTTGTTAATGGAACTAACTTAGGAGAATTTCTTGATGCTTATCATAGCAAACTTCTTTTACTTTAAATGTTTACTTCTCTTCCATTGTCTTGAAGAATGTTTGGTTATATGTGAAATGGGTGTCTCCTTGGCTTGGATGTTTTGATTTTAACACTTGTGTTAACCCCTGTTCCTCGAGTAAATATTGGTTGTGTGTTCTTCTCTTATGTTTAAAGATTGTAGATTCAAGGACGAATCTTCTTTAAGAATAATAGGATGATACAATCCAAATGGACTCCGAATTGTTAAAGAGGATACATGGGTCAAGAGACACTTGATAACTTCTTGGTGGCTATCTAAAGGTGTCCATTGGATAATTATTATGATCAGGGAGGTTTAAGGGACATTAGATAGGTCAAGGGAAGGCAAAATAGGGCTAGAAAGCCCTTGAAAGATAGCATGTGCCCCACATGTTTTGAAGGTGCGCCCTAACCGCTCTAAAACTACTAGATCGGATCAAAACAATTCTCTATATGCCCCATATGCTTTAGAATTTCTCAAACAGATGCTAAGTGAGCTTCAATGCCTTATTTTTATGAAATGGGACACTTTTGGGACCATAAGATGTAATAATTAACCCTAGACTATAAATAAGGCCTTAGACATTTCATTTCATTAGACTGATGAATTATGAATGATTACTTCTTTGTGAGTGAGTGGTAATCATGGATTAGCTTGTGGAAAACATGGAATTGCTTGTGTTGATCTTTGGTTTAGAATTATTGGTTGCTTGGAAAACAATTCCCTTGTGGACTCCATAGGAGTTAGGTACTTTGTTTGACATTTAATAGATAGTTAGAGGTTTAATATACCTTTTATCTGCTATTCATTCATCCATTGTATCCCTCTATTATTTGTTCTACATCTATCATTTATCTTTCGTAGTTGTATCTTAGTTGTAGTTTTTATTTCCATAATTTGCTATCATATCATACTTCCCAATGGTACCATTAACATTCTTTATCTTAAAATTACATAAAAACACATGAGAGCTATCAAATTAAAATCTTTAATATTTTGGGGTATAAGACATAGTTCCTCTAAATTCAACTATCTGGAAATTTGGATCTCATCCTTCAGTTAAAACATTCTAAAGGTTGGGAATTGTGGTTCAAGAACTATTCCCTTAACTCATTCCAAGTAGTAATATATCCATAAGGTAGCTTACCTAAACAAAACTTCACCTCACCATAGGTTGATTATATGAAGTGTGGATCCCCATAAAATGTATAATATCTATATTTGTATCATAAGTGGGCAGGCCAGAAAACACCTTCTTCAAATTCAGAAACTAGAACATCACATTTGCATTATCAAACTTAACACCTTGAGGCAATTCAGAAGGAAGGATTGCACTTATTTTAATTGGATCAATATACGCCAAATTCTTCTGGATCTTCATATTGGTAGATACTGATGGATGAGTTGTTGTCTTCTATTTTTTCTTATTCTGTCCCACTCAAGAGCGTCTAGAAGATTATCTTCTTTTTGTCTAGCCCTTTCTTCCCTTGCTGCTTATTGGGAAGATGCTTCAAGAAGCTGCTTAGCTAGCAGTTTCCTCTGTCATTAAGAGCTTAATAACTTGCTCTACAATTTTTAAAACATCATACTTAAGTGGACGATTCAATATTCTTAGGTCATCATGAACCCCTTAGAGCAGGTATCCTTGATCATGAACTCATTTTCTCTTCATTTTTTATTCTATCTTAGAGTTCTCTGAAGTATAGGATCAAATAGAACTAGGGGATTGTCTTGACTCTGAGTACTATGCATACATCGGTGTATTCCCTAGAAAATATTAGAAAATAAAAATCAACCAACAAAACCAACAACTTCAACAACCTCAATTAATCACTTTGTAACAGTTTTCCTCGTTAGGTATGTCAAAATTTGATTTTTCCTAAATTAGACTAATCAAAAATTATATAGCGATCGCTGAATCAATATAGAACCAAAGAAGGTTGGGGTTGATCCTACGAGGAATAGGCCAAAATTTTGTCAAGAGTTTACTGATGTAATTTGGAATTAAGTGAATAAAAAGGGGGTTTGTAAAAGTAATTTTTAATAGTAATAGTTGTTGCTTGATTGGATTGTGTTCAATAAGAGACGAGCACTAGAATTGTGTTCCCCATGACTTCATAACTCCAAAGGTTGTTTGTGCTAGCAGACTACCCTGATGCCTTGTATCTAAAATCTAACAAGATATGTATCACATAACCATCTCTCGATCTTGGTTAACTAAATTTCAATCATCTCCTCTTGGAATTAGAGTGTTGCATTACAACCCTTGTTGTGTGATTTTAGATTAACAATCCAAGTTAAAGATTAAGTTAATTAGATGAAGGCTGAAAGCTTCAAATTTTTGTTGTTATTTCCTTTTCCTAATATCTACCTCTCTCTCGAGCGAGTCTAGAATACAGACGAATTTCTAACACTTCGAACTTCAATAAAACAATCAAACCATAGGAAAATACCAATGCATATAAGAAAACTAGTCTAGAATGACTTTGCAGTTAACCCTATTTTTAAAACTCATCATGGTTCCCACAACCCTAGTATAGGGTTTAGATACTTATGATCTTTAGCATTCAAGAAAAAATCATGGATGAAAGCATAATTGTGCACTTATAAGAATAAGATGACAAACCAAAATCTCAAAGTGATTAAAAACCATAACCAATGTCAATGATTCCAATATCAACAATGCATCTAATAACCTCAAAGTAATGTAAAAGTGTGTACTAATCATAAAACATCATGGGAGTATTTATAAATACAAAAAGAATCCTATCCTAAATTGTGTAGGAAAAGCAGGTCGGCAGCATCGTACAACTCATGGTTTGAGTCATAGATCAAACCTACAAGTTGTGGATCCAAAACATGGAAATCAGGCTTAGGTTCAATCTTCAGTACTTGACTTATGACTGCCACCCATGAGTCGTGGGTTGGTATCATGAGTTGTGACTCTTCTCGTAGGAATTAGACATTTCTTTTCAACTTTAGAAATCAAGTCACAAGTCATAGGTCCCACCCATGAGTCATAGATCAACTTGTGGGTCACTACTTAGCAGATTTCCATTCTTTTTTCTCAATTTTTCCTCTAAAACTTATTTTCCTGCACAATCAACACAAAAACACATCATACCCGACAAAGATACCTAAGTTATTGCATAATTTCTTTGTTTTAAACAACAAAAGTGCCATGAAACCATGCCACATTACACACACTCTCTCGCTCCCCAACTTTTAGAATATGCAGTATCCTCACTTCATGAATATTAGGAAAAGTAAAAAAATGGGGGATAAGGACATACTTGTGGTGCTCTAGGCAGCATATCTACTCTTATCATTAGTTAGGGTCTCAGAAGTCACCTCAATCTCCGCTATCATGGCCTCGGTAGTGGTCGTGGCACTCAAGTCAACATTGGCATCGATGGTGGCCCATGCACTCAAAGGGACAGAATAAGTAGGGGAAACATCCATACCCCTACCATCAATAACAATATCACAACAACTTTACTCGGGGCCTTACAATCTTTGAAGCTCCTGGTTCCACACCCCTTCTCAAAAATGTCAGACAAATAGTCCAAAGAGGTCTGCTTGATTGCCTCCATTGCTTTCTTTAAATTTTAATTTTCTTGTTTTCTTATTTTTCTTGCACCGACTCTATACCAATTGCAATAATCTTTTCTTTTCCCTTAGTTACCCATATATAAATCATATCAACCTCTTTGATTTCCTCGATAATAGGCATAGTAGGATTCAAACATATTGGATATGACTTAGCACAATGTCCTCAACTACCACTATTAGAGTAGCCAACTCTACCTTATTCTCATCTAAAATCTAGCCATCACGCCCTTGACTTTTTCTATAGTTCTCTACTCAAACCTATCAAAGTGGGTCTACATCCCATGAATCTCTGCTTAGATATCCTTTTTCACCCATAGGTGAACACCTTTTTTAATATTATCCATCTTTCACTTGATAGTGGCCAACCTTTTTAGTACTTGGTTTAAAAACTCCTATGGTACTAGAGCATACACACCGACATGTGGATGAGGTATCGCTAAGGTTGGAGTAGTGGTGGGTGAAATTAGGATTGATGCTGGACTAGTGGCTAAAAAAGTAGTGGCATCTGCTAGACGATAAGGCTCTGGCCTAGAAGTCTACGTTTGGGAATCAATATGTGTCTACCTAATATTAATATAATAGGGGGCATCAATATCCATCTGCATACCTAACTAGAAAGTACTACGTAGGAAGATAACTCATATTACAACCTTAGCCCTTGAAATGAGGTTGTGAGGTCTAGAATCAGCCCCAAATCAATAGTGTGATGAGCCACTATAAATTAATCAGCATTTGGAGGAATAGGACATCCATCTTCTAAACATATCTGGGTGACTAGTATGGGGAAAGAAATACTAGTCTGTGAATTAATGGCCCAATCCAAGATTTCCCAGGCAATCATCCCATTAGTATCAATGTTGTAACCATTCATGATTTCAACCATTAGAGTATTTTGATTGGGGCTTAAAATATTGTCACCATATGTGGACACTAACTTGTGCTTGTTATGACCTAAAATCATCGTAAGTGGAACCTATTAACTTTTAGTGGGATATCCAACTATCCCAAACCATCAACCCAACACTTAGACAAAAATAGGCAATTAAACTAATCTTATTAGTAAACCAGTGTTTGACATCTCAAAACAAAGATAAATGAAAAATTATGAAACTTAATTCATCCCCTAGAACTTGAAAGTCATTGTACCAAAACTCTAATAATAGTCAAAAAGGGGATACGACTCCGAAAAACAAAGCGATATCTAAGTTCGAACAATGGCTAGGAAAATAAGATAAGAACTTATTATATCCCAAAAGATGTAACTCGCCCTTGAGTTCGAATATGTTTTTGAGTCACAGCCAAGGTCTTAGAACAGTTGTTGGAATAAGCTTTGCACTTAACAAAAAGGAGAGTATGTGTAGTATCAGTACACAAGAAACAACGGTTTATTGATAGGGTCATCATACATCCAAAAATGAGAAATATAGACACATAACAAAAATGTACTACAACAAGACAACTATAAACCTTATTATAGAACTCTAGCTCAAGTTTATAACACTAAATATTGTAAAAGTTTACAACATGAAGTTTAGTCAATATGATTCAACAAGGACAACAAGTCAAGTCAAACTATTACCACCAATAAGACTCCAAGTCAAAATCAAAGACACAACCATCATATAATTTATGCCCTAATTACACAAGTGACAAAAAAAGCTAACTTATGTCACAACTTGCAATTAACCTAGACCAATCAAAGTCCACAAAAAAAATAACAATGGTAAATAAAATACAACTTTTTTTGCATAAATAAACCATCTCCAATAATTAAACACATAAACTCGATTTAGCTAAGGAACAAATAAATAATGACAACACTTAATCCATGTTTAAATAAGGAACCAATAAATTAAGAAAACACATAATCCCCGGTTCACTCAATAGACCATTACACTCACTTCTACCTTGTACATACATGCTCAGGATCTCATGTTCGCCCACTGGTCATGGCATACAACGCTCTTATCCATGTACCAAAATGCTAGACAACAAGTGTCTGCTAACTATATATCAAATAATCGAGTTGAGATGTCCTGATACCAGTACACTCCATAATAATGACAAATATCACAACAACCACAACCACAATAATAGTAGAAACAATTCTTGTAAAAACCACCACGTATTCATATAAGTTCATTACATGCGATTAACACTTAGGATATCAAATAGTTATTCACTTTAGTTGAACATGCATTGTACAAAAAATACTAAGACATAGTTGTTATTCACACATAACATAATTGGGTTTCAACTACTTTAAAATTATCACTTACCCCAATCCAAACTTGCACCACCCTATTTAACTTGAGACTTGACTTTATGTGAAATTTTTGGTTGGTTGTTGTCAAAAAACATGAATATAACACATAATCAATCAAATGACCTACAATGTAGAAGATTTACAACCTAAAGCCAAACCTCAAGGCCAATTCATCATCCTTCGCCCCTATTCTATGGCATTTCCACCATGAGTCACCTTAAAACTACCAATTTCATGATTACTTCAGGAATTATAGTCATACAAGAGTAAACTACCAAACTTTAGCTAAAATCTAAAGATTTTACTCCTAATTATCCTCTTACACTAGAAAAATTAGATTGGTCAAGTTAAACCCTATGCAAGAGCCATAAACTATTGATTTTGAGATTAAATAATCAAAAACTAGTTAATGGGGATAAATAACTTTCCTTTGAGAAGAATTCTAGTGGAAAATAGGTAAAAATCACCTCTAATTGCTTGAACTGTAATACCCCATATTAGTCTTAGCTTAGTTCAGCTCCAAGTTGCATACATAACTGACTTAAAGCCTAAAAATTTCACTAAGTGTTAAGGACTTAGACATATTTTTGCCTCTTAACTTTGAGGATTTTAAATTAGTCTTCCCAACCCCGAGGTGTTAGTTTTTGAGTTAATTCATGTTCAAGGGTGTAAGGAACATCTCTTAGGAAAGTTTTAGATTTTTCGAATGAGGATTGGGTTGTGTTTGGATTTCGATTCCAGCATTCTACCGTGATAGCATTGCATCATTGTGCTTATAGAGATGGACTCATCATCAAGGTTGCAGTGACCCATTAAAGCGCGTTCTACTTATGAATATAATTTCCTGAGGGGAAGTTATGTCTTTTCCCAATGAATCAATTTGTAAAAATATGAATTAAAACATCAGTTAGGGCATTATTTGCCTATTTTCTCCAATTTCCTCTCAAAGAAAACCCTACTCTTTCCCTAAGATCACCAAATTCCATTCTCTTCGCTCCAATGAAACTAAGAAATCAAGCTTCCAAAATCCAAGAACCTTCAAGAAAACATAAAAATAGGTGTTTTTCTTTAAAGATTAAGGGTTTAAGGTATGTTTAATGTTCATCCATAGGACCTTTTCACCCATGGAGTGAAAGAATCCTTTTTTATTCTAAATTATGAGTTTTTACATTATTATGTTGAACTATCTTCTTGAATCTTCTGTTATTTCAACTTCAAGTTAAGATTATGAATGTTTTCAAGTGGAATAGATTATAGTATGTTTTGAATGTTGTAGTTCCAATATCATTATCATGCAAGTCAGGATAAATCCTAAAATTATGATTTTGTCATGTACTCATGTTATCTCTTCTTTTTTAAAAGCATCCTGATGTTAAAGTCTTGATCTCCATTTGTTTAATGAAATGCCTAAGTGATGGATTTTGAATGATGATTTCCTATTATGGTTTTCAAAGCTTTTATATGTCTTTATTGTTATTTTCCTTTAGTGTTGTTGGGTTATCAACACCCGATACCTATTTGTTTACATAAATCCAGTATCTTTAGAATGATTTCAGATAAACTATGAGCATTGTCATTCAATTAAGTTATTTATGATCAGTTGTTTGCTCAATTAAGCTTAATTCAGTCCAGTAATCAGTGTCAGTTCAGTTGGGAGTAGGATTTAGCATACAGCAAACCTAGGGATGGGGGCTCACCCACCAGCTAAGACTGGGTCCTTAGAAAAAATTCCTAAGTACAAAAATTATGTAGCCAGCATAGGATTATGAGATGTCACCCACTAGCTTAGGACTGATATTCTCTAAGATGTCACCCGTCAGTTTAAGACTACCATTATCCTAGGGGTCACCTACCAGTTTAGGACTGACTCCCTAGTTATTTGGGACACTAGTTGAGTGGATCCACAGAGCCAAAGTTAGTACCCATGGTACAAAACTGACACTTTTCCAATTAGAGTCACAAGTTAGACCCTAATTAGCTCAGATAAGGGCATGTCAGTTAGATGATACCTCCCATAATCTCAGTTCAGTGTTCAGTAGAGAATTTAGTTTAGGTTTGCTTGATCAGAGCATACAGACTTCTAGTTATTCAGTTATCAGATTTCAATAATTCAGTTTGCAAATTATTTAAAAATGTTATATGCTTGGTTTTGCATTCTCAGTATTTCAGCTTTTATATATGCATACTCAATAATCTCATGCTATTCAATTAGTCATTATTCATGCATAGTTAACCCATGTATTTCAACCTAACCTCATCTCATATACCAGTACATTCAAACTATTGATCGCATACTTTTATTTGCGCTATGATGTCTTATATCATAGTATTGAATGCTCAGTTCCCTGACCGTGCTTATATAGTTCAGCTTATCAGCAGTAGCAATTATGGTGAATCCTTATCTATCAAGAACATGATTGCTTTATTTTAGTTTATCTCAGTAGTTCAGCATTTTCATTCAGTCGGTGTTAGTTGGGATTCGACCCATCAACGCCACAATTAGTTATTTAGGGGCTTTTCAAACATTTAGGCGATTAAGTAGCTTATTAGACTTATCAGTTGGGTTTCACTATTCTCACATATGGTTCATACTTGCAAATTCAGTTGTATTTTCAGCATTTATAACCTTGTGGCATTACAGGTTATTTCTACATATATCTTTATTTACCAGTTTACTTAGTACTCATAGCATGTACCATCTCATGGGTTAGCTTGTGGTCACTTATGACTATAAGCACTATTTTTGAAACTAGGGATAGCCTCGGCTTATAACAAAACTTGGTGTCAAAGCCTAAGATTTTGCTGTATACTAGGGAGGCTGAAGGCCGCATCAAGTAGAGTCTTATGTATTGGTTTAAAGCGTGTCACACTTTTGGACAAAAGGCTATGAGACATTTTAGGAAAAGTTTCCCTTCTTTCAATATTTATGTCATGTAAAAGAGAATGAGCTCTATTTAAACTCTCTTTTTGACTTATTTTTCCTTTTATTTACAGGTAATGCCTCTAAAAAATACAAAGAAAGGAGAAATAGGAATAACCCTGCACCTTTGCCAGTTTAGGAAGATCCCCTGAATGAGTATTTCTCTCATGCCGAGTTCAAAGCATCCTTCACTATGTTAGCTCACTCAGTGGCTACTCAAAACAATCACCAGGTTATTGCCCTAGCTAATTAAGTGGCAAATATGGTTGCAGCTAGGATTCGGGCTTTCACTTGAATGAATCCCCCTTTGTCTTCAGGATCAAAGTATGATAAGGATCCACAGGAATTTCTTGATATAGTTCAGAAAGTTACAAATATTATGGGTGTCACACGGAGTAAGAGTACAGAAATGGCTGCTTATTAGTTGCAGGATATATCTTATACGTGGTATTAGTAGTGAAAGAAGGATAGGGGTATTGGGTAGGGCCTGTAGAGTAGGAGAAGTTTTCCATAGCCTTTTTAGACAGGTTCTTTCTATTAGAGATGATGGTAACTAAGGTATCAGAGTTCATTAATTTGAAGTAGGGTAATCTGAGTGTGAATGAATACTCTCTTTAGTTCACTTAGTTGGCGAGGTATACTCCTTCGATAGTGGCTGATAATAGGTTTAGAATGAGTAATTTTATTTTTGATGTAGCTGATAGTGTGGTCAAGAAGTGTAGGACTACTATCGTGATTAAGAAAATGGAACTATCTAGGCTTATGGTTCATGCTTAATAGATTAAGGAATAGAAGCTTAAGAAGATAGAAAGGGAGAATAAGAGGGCTAGAATAGGTAGCTTTAACTATTCTCAACCACAATCAAAGGGTGGTAATCGTTCTTAATTCTATCAATAGTTTTTAACCCCAACTCCATCTTCAGCTAGTATGCCAGTCCCAAAATTTAAAAATGATAATTGGGATAGGGCGCCAGGCTCCAAGTCCCTGGGTAGTGTGAAAAGTGGTCATACAAATCCACTTTTCTAGAAATATAGTATAGATCATCAGGGTGTATGCAAGGCTGGTAGTGATATGTGTTTTAGGTATGGCAAGCCAGGACACAGGGTTAGAGAGTGTCCAATAGTTGCACAGAAGGGAAGGATTTGTGCTAATAGTGCAAGGCTAATCTATCATCAGCTCCAGTAGGTCGCCCAACTCAATAGGGTGGTACTTCTAGTGCCACCAGTGGATAGCACCAAAACAAGTTGTATACACTTTAATCCCTATATGATCAGGAAATCTCTCCTGATGTGGTTATGGGTACGTTACAGGTCTTTCATCTTTATGTGTAGGTTTTATTAGGCCCTAGAGCCTCATTTTCTTTTGTAACCCCCCTATTTAGCTATTAATTTTGATGTTAGTCCAAAAATATTAGTAGAGCCTTTCTCAGTTTCTACTCTCATAGGTAAGTCTATCATAGCCAGATAGGTATACAGAAACTATCCAATTACAATATCTCAGAAAATCACTATAGTTGATCTTGTGAAACTAGAGATGAATAATTTTTTTTTCATTCTCGGCATGGATTGGCTCCACTCATGCTATGCTTTATTTGACTATAGAAATAGAGTCATTTAGTTTCATTTTCCAAATAAACCAGTTATTGAATAGAGGGATAGTACTTCAGTGCTTAGGGGTTAGATTGTGTCATATCTTAGAGAAAGAAAGATCGAATCAAAAGGATGCATGTACCCTCTTGTTTGAGTCAAAGACAATAGTTCTAACATACCCAATCTTGATTCAGTTTTAGTAGTAAGGGAATTTCCAGATGTGTTCCCTAGAGCCTTTCCCAAAAGAGAAATTGAATTCAGAATAGATCTCCTTCTAGATACCCAGCCTATCTCTATTCTACCCTACAAAATAGCTTAAGCTGAGCTTAGAGAGTGGAAAGTACAGTTGAAAGATCTCTTAAATAAGGTATTTATTAGGCCCAACATTTCCCTATAGGGTGCTTCAGTCCTTTTTGTATGTAAGAAATATGGTTCTCTTAGAATTGCATCGATTACTATCAGCTGAACAAAGTCATTATAAAGAATAAATATTCTCTCCACAAGATAGATGATTGTTTGACCAACTTTAGGGTGCCAGTTATTTCTCTAACATAGACCTTAGATCCGACTATCATCAGCTGAGAGTCAAAGAATGTGACATTCCAAAGACAACCTTTAAAACTTGATATGGTCACTTTGGATTTCTAGTTATTTCTTTTGGACTAACAAATGCCCCAACAACTTTCATGGTTTCTATGAAAAGAGTGTTCAAAAAGTACTTGGATATGTTCATCAGCGTCTTTATTAATGATATACTTGTCTACTCCCATGTTAAAATAATCGTGCAAACCACCTCAAAATTGTATTACAAATTATTAAAGACCTTCAGTTGTTTCCTAAATTCAGTAAGTGTGAGTTTTGGCTAAGATCAGTAGCTTTCCTTGGCCATATTATTATCGATGATGGCATTAAAGTTAACCCTTAAAAGATTGATATAGTGAAAAACTGGCCTAGACCCATCTCTCGATTAGATATCAGGAGTTTCTTGGGTTTGGTTAGCTATTATAGATGGTTTGTTGAGGGTGTTTTATCTATTACATCCCCCATGTTTTGATTGACTCAGAAGAAAGTCAAATTTCAGTGGTTAGATTCTTGTGAAAAGAGTTTTCAAGAGTTGAAGACTCGACTCACCTCAGCCCTAGTCTTGACCTTAGTAGATGGTTCAGAGGGATTGGTTGTTTACTGTGATACTTTATAGTTGGTCTTAGTTGTGTTTGATGCAGAGTGATAAGGTCGTATCCTATACCTCTAGATAGCTTAAACCCTATGAGAAGAATTATCCTACTCATGATCATAAGTTAGCAGCTATTGTTTTTGCCTTAAATTTGGAGGCACTCTATGTATGGGGTTCATGTTGATGTGTTCACGTATCATAAAAGTTTGCAGTATGTGTTTTTGCAGAAGGATTTAAATCTTGGTCAAAGAAGGTAACTAGATCTGTTAAAATATTATGATATGAGTGTGTTGTATCATCTGGGCAAGGCCAATGTAGTAGAAGACGCCCTTAGTAGATTGTCTATAGGTAGTGTTGCTCATGTCGAGAATAATAAGAAAAGGTTAGTTCAGGAGGTTCTTCGGATTTCTAGATTAGGTGTTTGGTTGGTTGATTCAGCTGAAGGTAGTGCTTGGGTTCAGAATAGTTCAAAATATTCTTTGGTTACTGAAGTGAAAGAAAAGTAAGATAGGGAATCCAGTTTAGTTAAGTTGAAGGAATTTGTTATAGATCAGAAAGTTGAGGTTTCCTCCCAAGGGGTAATGGTGTGTTGCGATGTCGAGGTAGGTTGTGTGTGCAATGTGTTGATGGTTTGAGACAGTGTATTTTTGCGGAAGCACATGGTGCACGTTTCTCTTTACACCTAGGAGCCACTAAGATATACCATGATTTACGGGAAATATGTTAATGAAGCTGTATGAAAAGGATATTGTAGAGTTCGTAGCCAAGTATTTTAATTGTTAGTAGTTTAAGGTTAAGCACCAGAGGCCTAGTGGCACATTGCAAGAGTTCAGCATTCCCACTTGGAAGTGGGAAGAGGTAACATGGATTTTGTGATGGGTTTACCACATATGCGTCATTAGCATGATTTGATATGGGTAATTATAGATAGAATGGCTAGATCAGCTCATTTCTTGCCAGTTAATACTTCTTATTTAGCTGAGGACTACGCCAAGCTCTATATTAGAGAGTTGATTAGGTTTCATAGGGTCCCATTGTCTATCATTTCAGATAGAGGTACTCAGTTTACCTCTCACTTTTAGAGAGCTTTTTAGAAGGGTCTTAGTACCTAAGTTCATCTTAGTATAACTTTTCATCCTCAATGAGATTGTTAGGTAGAGAGAACCATTCAGACCTTAGAAGACATGTTAAGAGTGTGTGTTCTTGACTTTAAAGGAAGTTGGTATGATCACTTGCCTTTGATCAAGTTTGCCTACAATAATAGTTATTACTCCAGTATTCAGATGGCTCCATTTAAGGCTCTCTATGGGAGAAGATGTAGATCTCCTATTATTTAGTTTGAGGCAGGTGAGGCAGCTTTGATAGGACCAGGTTCGATGTTTGATGCAATGGAGAAGGTTCAGTTGATTATGGAGAGTCTTAAGTTAGCCCAAATCAATTAGAAATCCTACGCAAATGTGAAGAGAAGAGATCTTGAGTTTAAAGTTGGGGATTTTGTGTTTTTTAAAATCCCACTCATGAAGGGAGTAAAGAGATTTTGCAAGAAATGGAAGCTTAGTTCTTGATATGTTGGCCCTTATTGAATTTTGAGTAGCTTTGGAAAGGTAGTTTATGAGCTTGAGTTGCCTACAGATTTGGCATCAGTGCATCCAATGGTTCATGTTTCCCTATTAAAGAAGTGTATTAGTAATCCAGCTATTGTAGTTCCTTTAGAAAGCATAGATGTTTAGGATAGCCTTTCATACAAAGAAATCCCATTCAAGATCCTTGATCGTCAGATTTGAAGACTAAGAAACAAAGAAGTTCCCTTGGTCAAAGTTCTTTGGCAGAATCAGTCCATTGAGGGAGCCACTTGGGAAGCAGAGGCTAATATGCATACCAAGTACCCTAATCTTGTCTACACAAACTCAGACTCAACTAAGGTAATAGTTTTGCTTAGATTGTTTCTTTTCCATTCTCAGCTCTATATATATTATCTATCTCATGTCATTCCATGCAATCACAAAATCAGTTCAGTTCATGTATCATGTCTCAGACTTACTCGTGTAATCAAGTTTTCAGTTATGCATTCTCAGTATATGATTTCAATTTCCCTAGTTTTCTCAGCTTAATCAGTCTCATTCAAGGATGAATGTTCCCAAGGGGTAGCTATTGTAATTCCCCTTATTATTCTTAACTTAGTTCACCTCCTAGCTGCATGCATAAGAGGCTTAAAGCCTAAAAATTTCACTAAGTGTTGAGGACTTAGTCATATTTTTGGCCTCTTAACTTCGAGGATTATTAAATCGGTCTTCCTGGCCCCAAGGTGTTGGTTTTTGAGATAATTCATGTTCAGGGGTGTAGGTCATATCTCAGGGAAGTTTCAGAATTTTTTTGACGAGGATTGGGTCGTGTTTGGATTTCTATTCTAGCAGCTCACCATAATAGCATCGCATCACAGTTCTTATAGTGATGGACTCTTTATCGCGTCGTGGTAACCCATTAAAGCGTGTTCCAGTTGCGAATTTAATTTCTTGAGGGGCAGTTATGTCTTTTCCCATCGAATCAATTCATAAAAACACAAATTGAAACATCAGTTAGGGCATTATTTTCCCATCTTCTCCAATTTTCTCTCAAAGCAAACCCTACTCTTTCCCAAAGATCATCAAATTTCATTTCTTCCTCTCCTAGAAAACCAAGAACTCAAACTTTCAAAATCTAAGAACCTTCAAGAAAACTTCAAAATTGGTATTTTTCATTAAAGATTAAGGGTTTAAGGTATGTGTGATGTTCATCCATGGGCTCTTTTCACCCATGGAGTCCAAGAATCCTTTTTGATTCTAAATAATGAGTTTTTACATGGTTATGTTGAACTATCTTCATAAATATTTTGTTATTTCAACTTTAAGTTAAGATTATAAATGTTTTCAAGTAGAATGGATTATAGTATGTTTAGAATGTTGTAATTCCCATATCATTATCATGTGAGTCAGAATAAATCCTCAAATTATGTTTTCGTCATGTACTCATGCTATCTCCTCATGTTTGAAAGCATCCTCATGTTAAAGTCTTGATCTCCATGTGTTTGATGAAATGCCTAAGTGATGGGTTTTGAATGATGATTTCCCATTATGGTTTTTAAAGCTTTTATATGTCCTTATTATTATTTCTATTCAGTTCCGATGGTTATGAACACCTGATATACCTAGTTGTTTACATAAATTCAGTATCTTTTGAATGATTTTAGATAAACTATGATCATTGCCATTCAGTCAAGTTATTTATGATTAGTTGTTTGCTTAGTTAAGCTTTGTTCAGATTGGTAATCAGTGTCACTTTAGATGGGAGTAGGATTTAGAACTGAGCGAACCTAGGGATGGTGGCTCACCCTCTATCTAGGACTGTAAGCGGTCCCTAAATTCCAAAACTACGTAGTAGTGTAGGATTATAAGATATCATTGGCCAGTTTAGGACTGACATTCTCTAAGATGTCACCTGCACTAATATTCTCTTAGGGGTCACCCACCAGTTTAAGACTAACACCCTAGTCATTCGAGACACCAGTTGCGTGGATCCATACAGCCAGAGTTAGCAAACGTGGTACGGTACTGGCACCCTTCCAAATAGGATCACGGGATGGACCCCAATTATCTTAGATTGGGGCATGCCGATTAGATAATACCTCCCACAGTCTCAGTTCAGTGTTCAGTACAGAATTTAATTCAGGTTTGCTTGATCATAGCATACAGACTTCCAGTTATTTAGTTATCAGATTTCAGTAATTCAGTTTATAGATTATTTCAGAAACATTAAATGTTTGGTCTTACATTATAAATAGTTCAGTTTTCATGCATGCATCCTCAATTATCTCATGCTATTCAGTCAGTCATTATTCATACACAGTTAACCCATGCATTTCATCCTAACCTCATCTCATATACCAGTACATTCAAACTACTGATTGCATACTTTTCTTCATGCTATGATGTCTTATATCATAGGTTCGGATGCTCAGTTTCATGATCTCGCTTGGACAGTTCAGCTTATTAGCAAAAGCAGTTGTGGTGAGTCCTCATCTATCAAGGACATGATTTGTTTATTTCAGTTTATCTCAGTAGTTTAGCATTTTCATTCAGTCATAGTTAGTTGGGGGTTTGTCCCATCAACTCCACTCTATAGTTAGTTAGTTAGAGGTTTTTCATATTTTTAGACCGTCAATTAGTTTGTCAGACTTATCAGTTGAGTTTTAGTATTTCTCGCAGATGTTTCAGACTTGCTAATTTAGTTGTATTTTCAGCATTTAAAACCTTATGGCATCATCAGCTGTTTCCGCATATGTCTTTATTTATCATTTTAATCAGTGCTCACAACAGGTACCAAGTCATGGGTTAGCTTGTGGTCACTTGTGACCGTAAGCACCATTGTCGTGACTACGGGGTAGCTTTGGGTCGTGACATGAGCCCTTCCTAAAATATATTTATAAATAATTTACCATTTTTAGAAAAAAAATTTACATAAACATTGATCTACTCTGCTATAGTGGTATGATCCCGCAATAGCAGAATCCTCTTGGTATAGCGGGATTGATCGACTTTGACTACTGCTATAGTGGAAATTTCTCTTCTATAGTCATCACCCAATAGCAGTATGCCACCTTCTATAGAGCGTGTGGTGAGGAAAAAACTAGTAAAACCTCCTAGTTTACCTTTTTTGCAATGCACCCCCAAACCATGACATTCCGTATTAACCCCTTAGCATCAAGTATGATATCAGGTGTTCTACCGACCTAAATTCACTTGCAAAAAGTACTACGGGTGGCTTATTATCTAAGATAACATAAAATCAAGCAAACTTTATGACATTTATGCTATCCATTCTTGGATTATTCTAGACCATACTTTGGTCAGATTTTGTCTAAAACTAACCTAGTCTAAAATTTTCACATGATTGACTCACCCATAATAATGAAAAAGGTCATTACAACAGATACTAAATTACTCATCATTCTTTCCAAATGATTAAAATAAGGAAAATGAACCATATCAAGTAAACAAATAGTACATTTATCCTCAAACAAGCGAAGGTATTTGTCCTGCATATCCTTCTCGATTTATCAAATGGCTTCTCCAACTGAATAGTGCTTTTATTAGACCTTTACTGATCGAATATCCTTTTTCCTCAACTTTCATACATGTTGATCAAGAATGGCAATTAGTTCCTCCTTATAAGTAAGATCCATATCTAAGAAACCGAATTCCACTTAATAATGTAGTCCAAATCATCGTGGTATATCTCAAGTAAGGATACATAGAACACTGGATGGACACTCAAAAAGTTGGCGGTTATGCCAACCTATACATTATCGCACCCATATCATCAAGAACCTTGAATAGACCGATATATCAAAGTCTAAGCTTGCCTTTCTTTCCAAACCTCATAACTCCCTTTAAAGGAGATAATTTTAACAAAACATATTCACCAACCTTGAATGGGATGTCCCTAACCTTAAGGTATGAATACTCCTTTTGGATACTCTAGGATGCTAACAAATTAGTCTGGATAAATCTAATACTTTCTTGAGCTTCCTTCACCAAATTAGTGCCTAAAGGTTTCACATCACTAATCCTAAACCATCCTATGGGCAATATACACCTTCTCCCATAGAGTACCTCAAATAGGTACATGTCAATGTTAGAGTGATATATGTTGTTGTATGAAAACTCACACAACAGCAAGAACTAGTCCCAATGGTCATCGAAGCCGATCATAAATGTTCGTAACATGTCCTCAAGCACCTAAATCATCCTCTCCAACTATACATCAATCTGAGAATGAAAAGTTATGCCAAAAGTGAGTTGGGCACCAAACTTTTCATGAAACCTATCCCAAAATCTAAAAGTGAATTGAGTACCTCTATCTGAAATAATGGAAAGAGGCACCCCATACAACCTTACTATTTTAATGTAAATATTGGCCAACTACTTAGAGTTGAAATCCACTCTAACAAAAATAAAATAGGCCAATTTAGTGAGCCTATCTGTTATGACCCAAATGGAGTCATGTTTTCCCAAGGACTTGGAAAGAACTACCACAAAATCAATAGCTATCCTCTCCCACTTCCTCTCAAGAATTGGTATCCTTGGAAGTAAATTCATAGCCCTTTGATGCCCATCATTTACCTTATGATAAGTATGCCATTTTGGTATATACTCCACTATGTCCCTATTTATCCTAGGCCACCAATAAAGTTGGCTCAAGTCATGATACATCATGCTTTCACCTGAATGAATAAAATATCGCAAACTATGAGCTTCAGCAAGCATATTCTTAGTCAAATAAACAACCCGATGAACACGTACTCTCTCTCTAAACTACAATACCCCATATGCATCAAGTGTGTCATCTAAAGCCTCACTATAAACCACTTTGTTCTAGAGTCTATTCAAATTTGTCCTTGATATTACATGGAATGTTGACATTACTTTAACACTAGCCAAAAATCCACCCCTTTATAAAACACCAAAATGCTTGAAATGAGTTATTAGTGCTTGAAACTCCCTAGACAAAGTCCTCTTTGACACCCTCAAAAAAATCCAAACTGCCATACTTACTGTTTTTTAGCTCAATATATCTACCACCATAGTGGCCTTACCTGGATAATACTAGATGGTCACATCATAGTCTTTCAATATTTTATCCATCCCCTCTATCTCAAGCTTAGATCCTTTTGTGTAAACAGATGCTATAGGCTACAGTGGTCCATGAATACCTTACAATTGACACTATAAAGCTAGTATCACCGAATCCAAGTACAAACACCACTGTTGCCAACTCTAAGTTGTGAGTTAGGTAATTAATTTCATAAGGCTTTAATTTAATCAAATCATAAGTAATGACATTTTCTTGCATCAACATAACACCCAAACCCAAGAGTGAATCCTCATAAAATACAACAAAATCCTTACTTTTAATTGGCAATAAAAGAATAGAAGCTATAGTCAAAAGTGACTTGAGATTTTAGAAGTTCGCCTAACACTTATATCACTATAAAAATAGCACCTTATTTTGAGTCATCCTTGTCAAATGAGTAGCAATGAAGTAATTCTTGACAAACCTATGATAGTAACTAACAAGATGCACAAATCTCCTAACCTAGATCACGGAGCTAGGACTAATCAACTCTTAACTACCTCAATCTTTTGGAGATCTACCATTACCCACTTTTCCAAGACCACATATCCTAAGAAGACAACCGAAGACAACCGAAACTCATATAGTGAGAACTTCAAATACAATTTTTTTCTCCCTTAAAATTCTCAAAATAATGTAAAGATGACCTACATTTTCCTCCTTGCACTTGGATTAAACCAAAATGTCCTCCATAAAAACTATCACAAAAGAATCAAAGAAAGACTTGAAAATACCATTCATCAAACTTATAAATGTTGCCAATGCATTGGTCAACCTAAAAGACATCATTAAGAACTTCTAATTCCAATATCGAGTCCTAAAAGTTGTCTTAGGTATATCCTCAGGACAAATGTTTAGCTGATAGTCACCTACAAATCTTGGAGAATATCGAAGCACCCTACAACTAGTCAAAGAGATCATTTTTATGGGGAAAGGGATACTTATTCATGGTGGGTAACCTTGCTCAATTACGTACAATAAATGCACATCCTCATGATACCATATTTATTTTTATCAAACAATAATGGAGAACCCCAACCTAAAGCACTAAGACAAATAAATCCCTTATCAAATAGTTCCTATAATTGTGATTTAAGTCCTCTCAACTTTGTAGAAGTCATACAATAAGGAGGAATCAAAATTGGGCGAGTGTTTGGATCCAAATCAATAAAAAACTCAAGATCCCTATTCATAGGAATACCAAGAAAATCCATCGAAAATACCTCTTGAAACTCTAAAACCATAGGAACGGACTAGATAGAAGACGATACTGCACTAGGATCCCAAAGATGAGCCAGAAAGGGTGAACACCCCTTCCTCACTAGCTTTCTATCCTGAACAAAGATTGATTTTCATTGACTTTGACTTATATACTCACTCCCACTCTAGTTTATCCATCCTAGGTATTTCTAGGTTCACTATCTTAGCATTATATTTCAAGAGAACATGATATAAAGAAAACCAAATCATACCCAGAATAATGTCAAATCAAGCACGTCCAAAATGATCTAGTCTGCTTAAGTCTAAAAATCCATAAACAATACAGAATATCCATGATACACATTTGGTCACCACTACAAAATCTATAATTGGAGTAGAAATATATATGGGAAAGTCAAGCATATCACAAACTGGATCATGACCCAAATCAAATCTAATAGATATATTAGAGTAAGTGAAACCTAAATCAAATAAAATAGAACCCATTCGATCACAAACAAGAATAGTACTTGTAATAATAGTGTTAAATACCTCAGCCTCAATCTTCATTGAGAAGGCATAATAGTAAGTTCTATCATCAAGTTGGGCAACCACTCCAGAAAGTTGTACTCCACCCATCTCTACATTACTATTACCATTGTTTCCACTGCAACCTCCCTAATTATTATTTTGTCCACCCTACAAATGACCTTTACCATTACCACCTCCACCTCTACCTACTAGAACCATAACCTTAGTATGTTGTTGTGCTTGATTACCTATCTTCCTCAAAGGACACTTTCTAAAAGTGCCCTTCATCACCATAATAATAACAATATCGCTAAATAGCTCCGTGTCCTCTAGCAATTAAGGGATGCTAAATAACCCCTAAATAAACATATATAAAGGCTGGAAAATATTATTGAATGGGGCAAACCGGATAAGCCTGTTGGTTGTGACCCCTCAAATTAAAATCACTGAAGTTACCTGTATTATAGGACTTTTTGGCTAATTCCTTAGCCTATCCAACCTACTTAACTCGATCAAACTTCTTCATATAATAGGGCAAATTATTGAAACTCTTTCTTATATAAGTCATATAAACAAATAATACTTGAAGATCAATGTTTAAACATTTAACAAATTACCAGGTCCTTTCTATCTAGTTCCCGATAGTTAGGTAGCATAAAAAGATAAAATATAGAACTTAGCCTCATAGGCTATAACTAACATACTTCCCTATTTGATGAAAGCATATGGTAGACTCTTGTAATCAGTAAAATTATCCATATGCACCCTATATAAATAGTGATGCCAAATATTAAGTGCAAAATCCACTGTTGCCAACTCAAGATCATGAGTCGAGCAATTTCTTTTATCTACTTTAAGTTTCTTTTAAGAATAAGTTACGACTTTCCTATGCTGCATGAATACATATCTAAGTTCCACCCAAGATGCATCACAATATACTATAAATCCTTCATACCCTCGAGGAGCATCAAAATAGGGGCAGAAGTCAATTGATCCTCTAGCTTCTAAAAACTACCCTCACAAGTATCTAGCCATATGAACTTTACCTTTTCTTATGTTAACTTTGTTAGTAGAGAAGCTATAGAAGAAAAACTTTCCACAAACCTCCTTTAGTAGGCAGCCAAACTCAAGAAACTCCTAATATTAGTTAGAGTGCGGGTCTAGACCATTTCTTCACTTCCTCAACCCGGGGATCTACTTTAATTTCTTCATAAGAAACAATATGATCGAGAAAATTCATTGCACTTAGCCAAAATTCACACTTGGAAAATTTGACATACAACTCTTGACCCTTAAGGGCCTGAAGTACAATTTGGAGGTGATTGGCAATCTTTTCCTCACTTTGATAGTACACCAATACGTCACCAATGAAAACTATAATGAACAAATCCAAGAATGGCTGAAACATCCTATTCATAAGATCCATAAAGACTTTGTGTATGTTACTTGAACCAAAGGAAATAACTAGAAACTCAAAGTAGCCATACCGAGTTTGGAAGGCAGTCTTGGGAATAATATCTTCCCTAACCTTACTGATGATAACAAAAATAAAAGTTAATTTTTGAGAAATGTTTAGCACTCTATAGCTGGTTAAAGTGATCATCAATCTTGGGAAGAGAATACTTATTTTTCACCATAACCTTTTTTAACTTGTCAATAATTAATACATATACGAAGAGACCCATCTTTCTTGTGCATAAAATGTACTGGAGCATCCCAAGGGGAAATACCAAGGTAGATAAAATTTTTATCAGATATATCTTTCAACTATTCTTTTAACTCTCTCAGCTCTGCAGGAGCCATTTGCACTGAGTAAAAGATCAATCTTAAAATTTATTTTCCTATCAAGAGGAATTTTGGGAAGATCTTTTAGAAAGACTTTAGGAAATTCATTAACTACAGATTTAGTTCTAGATTTCTTAACCCGAACTAAATGGTACAACTAACTTTTAGAAATTATTTTGAGGACCTAAGATAAGAAATAAACTTTCCCTATGGTACTATGGGTCTACCCTCCCACTCAAGGACTGGTTCATTTGGAAAATAAAAAGTGACTTTTGTGATCGTACAATCAAAGGTAGCATAAGAAAATTGGAGTCAATACATCCCCAGAATAATATCAAAATCGACCATATCAAACTCGACCAGATCCACCATAATATCCCAAATAAAAATAGACATAATACACTTTATATAGACCCTACTAGTAATAATGGACTCACCAACAAGGGTAGAAACTGAGAATGGCTCATGGATATTCGTAGGATTAAAATCGAAACTCACAGTCATATAAAGGGTCACATAATATAGAGTAGGATGGCGATCAAGTAGCAGAAAAACATCATGGGAGAAAAATTGTAATATACCCATAAAAACGTCTGGTGAGGTCTCTAAATCCTAACAATTAGGGCATACAAATGGTTACAACCACAGTTTATCCTTGAAGTAGCGCCCTTTGCAGCTTAGGTTGAAGTAGTAGTTGGGGCTTTATTTCCCCTAGAACTACCCCTCAATAAAGGTCATTCCCTATGAAAATGACCAAGATATCCATATAAATAGCATATGCCCTTATCCATATGAAAAAATTTATGGTGCAACTTCCCACAAGTATGGAAATAAGTGTAGGATAGAGCCGAGTGAACTGTACTGGCTTGAGACTGAGTACCTTACATCTTGGGCCATTATTAGGCTGGAATCACTGATCACCCAAAGGCTTAAGGGAATGGTGCACTAGCTGATGAATGAGAATTATCCCAAAACTTCTTCTTGGACCATTACAAGCCCCTTTTACCACTTTACTACTAGCTTGCATCTTAATTTTCTAGCCAGGCTCTTTTATTATATCACACTTTGGCCTCAGCCTACTTTCTCTTTACATTCTCAACGTACTGCATGTATACCACTAATATAGATAAATCTATGTAACTGGTCATCATCGGCTATTTACACCCTAGTACTAAACCACCGAAGTGACCAAAATCAAACTTTCTCATCCATGCCCTCATACAACTTCAGAGTATAATGAGATGATTGAGTAAATTTTAGAGCATACTCCTTAACACTCATATTTCCCTATTTCAAATTCACAAACTCCTTAGACTTAAGTTCCCTTAATTCCTAAGGAAAAAAGTGATTAAGAAAGGCTTTGAAAAAATCTTCCTAAATAGTAGGCTCACCATGTTTACCCTTACTCTCTTTCCACTGATCATGCCAATAATAGGCCATGACTATTAGCTGCTAAGCTGTAAATACTGCTCCCTCAGTATCATTGGTATACATAACCCTATAAATCTTCTCTATTTCCTAAATAAACTCTTGAGGATCCTCCTAAAGTTTGGATTTCATGAAGGCTGGTGGAATTAGCTGTATAAACTGACTAACCAGAGTAACATTTGAGAAATCTATGGTAGAATTTGTGTCACCTGATTGATGAGATTGAGATGACACAATCAAGTATAAGAATGGTCTGTCTAAACTCAATATTGGATACCTCACCCTATGGGGATTGAGTACAAGTGGTATCAATTTTGGGAGCTTAAAAAGGTCTAGTCGGGCTGGTGGAACCCCAATAGGTGTAATTAGACAGGAAATATAGAGACCATTAGGAGTCTGGATCTCATGAGTACAAAGAACCTCTTTAATATTCTCCCAAACAGGGATAGAGGTTCCAACTGAAGTCCTTTGGTCGTAAGTCCTCTTTGGAGGCATGATCTAAAATGTGGGAAAAATTAAGAGTCAGGAGAATTTTCTTAGAACTAGACTTTCTAGCATAAAAATAGAACATAAAGAAAGGGAAACATTCCTAAATTTCTTATAGCCTCTCTTTTATAAATATGGCGTGCTATATGCCCATAAGAAGAACTCTACTTGACACTCTTTGTAGACATTCTAGGACCTTGAATCGTGCTTTGATACCAAGTTTGTCAGACCTGGTCTGAGACCTTAGCCGTAATGGACAACCTAGGTGAACAAAGGACCAAAAAGACCCCTTAGCATAACATCATAACCATAACTATTATTAAAGTGTACAATGATAGACCCATTAATTAGGAAGTTCAACTTAAAGTAAAAAATCATCAACCAAATCTTGCACATATGAGATCTATTTACATCAATCTACGAATCCTATAACATTATAATAGAAAACCTAAGTCGTAATATGGCGCCAACAATACTATAAAATAAATAACAAGAGTCTAGTAAAAGAAACATATGCCTTCAAAAAATGAAGGGTTCACCACTTTCGAGTTGATGTGCCGAATAAAATCATAATGTTGAGAAGAATTGTGAAGAAATGCTTCAAAACCTACATCATAAAAAGATATAGCATTCAGGGATGGTCAGTACGACAAGTACAGATATACGTCCCATGAGAGAGGGACAAATAATTTATAAAGAACATCATAAAATGTATAACATACAAGAAATAAAGAAAGTATGGGGCAAGTAATTTAAAACATAAAGACACAACCATTTGAAACATAGATTTTGAACTATATAGTTTGTGCTGACATAAGTAACCCATGAGCTATATTGGTTTGGTATTTGCCCAATCGATAGGGCCCCCAATTCATGTTTTCCATGAACTGAAAATAAAATCATTTTTCCACCATAGTATACTCACAGAGAAAAACATCATAAGATCATCCCATTAAAGAGTCCACTTCTACATCAGCAATACATAGGTTTCAGGCATCAGGTCATGAGGACTTACACCTTCTTGGTGAATTATCAATTCACTTTAAGCCCAATTTAAAACATTTTTCATCAATATTTGTCTATAGAATCTCTTATTAGGGTATTCACATTTTAATATCATCATACCAAAAATTTTAAGTCATTCATATCATGTTAAAATCATTATCATAAAATATTTACACTATTAACCCCCATCATTCAAAATCTTTAACATAACTATAATTGATTTTCACATAGCCATACCTTCTTAATCCTGTCATTTCAAAGATTTGAACACATTTAACATGCCCTATAAATTTTAAAGATTCCACATTTAAATAATAACACTTTTGAAGCAAGGTATATAGATATTTCTTTCTTTTCACGAAAAATCAAAATTTGAAGTAACAAATAGGTTAAAAGAGAAATGTGAGTTATAGACTTTGACCCTATGTAATTCATAGTAAAAGGGTTTCATAATTTAAGTAGTAAATCTCAATTCTCAAGGTCAAATTGCAATATAAAAGCAATTTCCTAGAAAAAGATTCACAAATTAAAGTAATTTCTCATTTCGAAAAAATATTCAACAAACCCATATTCAAAATTCACATAAAAATGCACTTTTATTGTTGGAAAATCAACTATCATTAGTTTTAGTTGAAAGGGCATTGTTCAACATACCTTTGGATGAAAGGAATTTGAGAAAGCTTGAATTTTGTGCCTTGAATCATGAACCTTTATTGATTTTGCCACTAAGTGTTTTGGGGAAGAGTACAATGTGTTTTGGAGAATAAAATATGTATTTAGGGATTTGGAGTCATTTAGTATAGATGGGGATGGTTTTTAATCAAGAAAAAGCCCATAATGCCCCCTAAAATTTGAAAATAAAATGAAGTCTCACTAGGCCAGGGAAGTCGTGTGGTGTGCCCCTATCGTAAACCTTTCTGTTGTGCAGTGCACTGTCTAAGGTGGAGTTAAAATAAAATACCCTTCCACCTGGTTGTGTGCTGCGGACTTTAGATCCTAAAAACTTTTAACGCGATGCAAGGTCTTAGCATTATGTCCAAAACTTCCCAAACATTATCTAACTCACCCTAAATGATTTCTGCACATTTTAAAGTTCATATAGGCTTATTTTATGCCCTAATAAGGCATTAAAACATATGAGGCATTACAATTAAGGAACTTAGGGGATTCTATAGTTTTACTAGGTATTATAGGAGATTTGTGTAGGACTACAGAGTACTGGATAGTCTTCTAACTGAACTATTAAATAAGGACAAATGGGAATGGTCTAATTATGCTACTGCTACTTTTGAGAGTCTTAAACTCACCATTACTACCACTCATTTACTGTCCCTACCTGACTTTCCAAAGGAGTTTATGGTAGAGACAGATGTCTCTGGTATGGTAAGATAGTCATCGTTTGGCTTATGTGAGCAAGGCTCTAAGTGATGCTCACCTATCCCCACTAGTTTATAAAAAAAATGTTGGCAATTATCAAGGACTGTAACAAATGGAGGCCTTACCTAGTTGAAAGACATTTTACTATCAGAATTAATCATCAACCTTTGTAAGTATATCTTGGAGTAGGGGGCGTCAACACCAAATCAGCAAAAATGGGTTGTCAAGTTAATGGAATATGATTGTAATGTACTTTACCAAAGATGGAACAAGAATTTAGTTACAGATGCCCAGTACAAGTGGCCTCCTTCTCTTACATTGTATCTATTAACTACCACTACCATCAGTTATGATTTCTTAGACAAGGTCAAGACAAAATATAGCTCTGATAGTAACATATGTCAATTGTTGCATCAGTTACAAACTGATCCATTCTCTTATCCAATCCATATGTTGAAGGATAGTGTACTATGAAGAGTAGAATAATTATTATTGGAGATAGTGTTGAGATAAAGCAAGAAATTTGACATTAGTTGCATGATTGTATTGTAGGGATCATTCTTCTATTTATTCTACCCTCTTCAAAATTAGTGAACTTTATAATAGAAAGAATTTGAAGAAAGATGCACACAATCATGTGAAATAATGTAAGGTTTTCAAAAAGTGTAAAAGGGAAAAATGAGGTACCTTATCTTATTATAGCCTGTTCCAATCCTAACGCCCACACAAGTCTAAGTGATTGTGCAAGTAATAAATTGGCTTTTAAAAGTCAAGTATCGATCCCACAGCGACTTCTGTTTAGCAACAACCTACTTCTACTGTTATGAAGAAGATTAAAAAAGTGTAATTTATAACTAAACAAGAGTTGAGTGTCATAATTATAACTAAGTAACATAACAAATGACGGTAAAAACTTTGGATTAGAATAATAGATGGAGAGCATCTAAGGTTGAGGCATTACTTCACATTCTTGTATAACTATGGTATCAATCCGGTATTGGTGTTTATCATGATTTTTGATTTAAGGAGTTGATACTATAACTTTGTAATAATTTTTCTCTAATTCATCTACCCAAATTAACCTTGCACCTATATCATTGAGCAGGGATGTGAGTCTTTAACTAGGATGCATTAAACTATCTTCATGTTTTGTCAACTAAGTGGGGTATATCTCTATCCTAATCGAAAATCATCATCTAACAATTAGTATCTAATGATTAAAGACATGTTACAAACTCCTTACATTCCTTATTCCATCCCCCCACTCTTATGGTCAATTTATTTTAGGACTTAGATTTATCCTAAAGTTCATGACACTTTAGAAGAGTAATGTAAGAATGTAAGAAAAATCACATACTTGATAAAAATAGACACCAACAATCAAACAATAATTATACACTCATGTTTTTAGCCTCATCCTAAAATGGGGGTGTTTATCCACTCATATCCATACAAATAATCATCGTAGATGAGTTCATAAGGTAAAACTACAAGAAATTAATGTTTAAGAACAAAGAATCCTAGTTTGAGCCCCTTGTTGCCTTGCCTTCTCTCCAATCCCTATATTGCTCCAAATATGGGATTAAATTGTGACTAAGTGTTTTAGGTCATCCATAGGTATTCCAAGATGAAATACATGCATTTAAAACATTTCCCCTCACGAAGTTTAAAAAAACACTTTTGGCCGCTTTTCACCCTTAGGCGCGACACGCGCTTATTGCGGATGTCCAAGGGCATGGAACGCACTTAACGTGGATGAAAATGGAATAGTAATATTAATTTGTGTCTTATGGGGTGTCATATCCTTGTATCGGAGTTTTGAGGGTGTGACATGCCCTTGTGCTTTGAAACATTATTTTTCATAGTAGTTAACTTCTTTCGTTTGCCTTTGAATTTCCACACATTATGGCTGCCTTTCCCACTTTATTTTGGACGTTTTTAGCTTCCCAAAATTGATTTTAACATCATACATGGTCTCGTATAACATCAAACAAGAATAATTAGTGCACATAACACAATAGAGTCCACTGATATACACTAGAACAACACATAGTTTATGCTAGTAACACTAGTTTTCTTGTCTAAACTCTATGTGACCTATTTGATTCTTAAATAGTTTTGAACACACCTTAAACACTCTACAAATGTAACTTATCATATAATTACACAATTACACCCTGAATAACTCATTAATCACATCAAGAAGTCCTTATAACTATGCTAAACATGCATAGATAATAACATTTAGGAGTATAAATACGGTTTAAATCATCACCCTACACGTAAAGCCTTGTTCTCTTTGGACAACTATTTACCTTAAGTACCATCCAATGAAAACTCCAACATTACTAGTACAAGCAAGACACCCAAGCTAGCACTATAATGACCATATGAATCACAAGTTCCATATTAAGCATGTCATAGACATTTGAAAACTCTTCAAAACATCCTAGCCTTATTAATTGAATCTAGCAATTAGAAAGCTCATGCATATTACTCAATCACAGAGATCATAAATCATCAAACATGCATCCTTACCACAAGAGAATTATCCATATTCACTCACAGATAAGAAATTCAACAAAGGAATGGGTATAAGAATTAAATTTCGCTCACTCTCACAAAGAATTCACATGTCACATAAGATGAACCATAGGATTTCCCTTTGTGTAGTACTCCATTAATATCGAAATGTCGAGGTTCAAGATCAAGTATGACTTACAGGATTGTAATGTAGTTTAAGCGATGGGAAGGAACTATTTTGTCCAGTAATAGTGACTATGTTCCCTAAGAGCTTTAATACATCACATTATACATTTTACTCTTCTCTAACACCCATTTTCTCACAACTATTGTCTTTCCACATTACTTTTGCATTGCCCCTTCACTTTAAGATATTTTACATATAGCAAGGAGGGAGTATTCTTACTTAACGTATGCTTCAATTTTTAATAACATTCTCTTTTTTCATTGTACCACTCCCAACCACATTACATAAACTTTTTCAGACCAATAACTATTATTTTCTTAGGGTTTCACTATCACCTCTTTCTTTCTTAAATTTTACGCTCCTTAACCATGTTGACTTCTCAACTGAAGTGCTTAGAAGTTTTGCATCAAATTATGGTCAATGAAAAAAGGTGAATAGGCTACATATAAGGCTACCAAAGAATAGACTAAAGGCTTATGTAATATTGATAGACAAAGAGGGTATGATACATGGCTATCAAAGAACTACCTATATTATCCCCTAGACCCATATTCTTTATTTTGCTTTGCACACACACTAGGTAAGTTCTAGACATCAATATGCAACAAGGAATATTAACAAATGACCTCACTCTCACATGGCACATGCTAAAATCAAGTCGGATCACTATAGACTCTAAACCAAGCAATAGTAAGAATTCATAATCAAGCCAACGATTTCTTATGGGAAGAGGTGAACGAAAGGGAAGGTATCAGAAGTGGCCTTTTCTTCTTATCTTAAGGTTAGGTGCACGATTGCTCATGATTCATATAAATAAGACTAGGTATCTCAAATGTATCCATTCAACATATTTTTAGAAACAAAACCAACCCGCATCAAGTAATCACACATAGCAACTAACAAGAACATCTCACTTATTCCTAATACAAAAATTATAAAAGTTACTTCGGGAATGAAAAAGGAAATACTGGGTTCAAAGGGCACCCCTCGAGAAATAACTGAAAATAAAAACCAAGGGGTGGGTAAAGTGTGCCCCTACTAGACGAACACCAACAACAAAACTGAAAAGTAACAAATGGAAACTCTTTTGTTATTTTTTTCAAATTTAGTCAAAAACTAGAAAGCAACTTAGAAATGGAAATCCTATAGCAGCACTTTACCCTAAATATTTCAAAGATTACCCACTCCACACTTAAAAATCACACTTTGTCCCAAAAGTACAAATAGAAATAGAGATAGAAATATTCTTTGAAGCCCTTCGATCTAGCTATTAGTACCTTAATTATCAACAAGGTCCAGTGGACTCCACACCTAGTCTTTGTCATGCTTCTTAGCTTATGTTTCTGATACTTAAACTTCTCATCAACCTGTGACTTAAAATACAGACAAAAACAATGGTAATATAAAGCAAAAATAAAATTAAAAAAACACCTACCTTAACTTGGGTTGCCTCCCAAGTAGTGCTTGATTATGTGTCGTGGTACGACACACATAATCACTTTCAACCATATTCCTTCAACCTCATCATCCTACTTGGAGGACATCTTTTTATCTTTTCTAACCTCTTGAATACTTACTTTCAAGGTATTTAGTTCTCTTCACACTTGCCTTTTTAGGCTCCTCTTTCAATTTCTCAACGTCATGCTTAATTAGTGGCTTGGGAAACTCTAAGAGAAAGTTTGAAGAAGTCACATGAGGTTTAAACTCCACCACTCCATACACGTCCACTTCCATAGTTATAATATCCTATATTATTCTTAGCTCAGTTCAACCTATAGTTCATGCATAAGAGGCTTAGAACCTGAAAATTTAGCTAAGTGTTGGAGACTTAGTTTTATTTTTGGCCTCTTAACTTTAATTACTTTTAAAGTGACCTTTCTGAACCCGAGATGATGATTTCTAAGTTAATTCATGTTCAGGGATATAAATAGCATGTTTTAGGGAAGTTTTGAATTTTTTGAACGAGGTTTGGGTCATGTTTGGATTTCAAAAATAGCAAGTTCTCGCGATAACATCGCGACGCGGCCATTATAGCGATGGATGGATCAACGCGTCATAGTGCATCCCTAATCCGTATTTCAGTTGCAAATTTAAATCCTTGAAGGGCAGTCTTGTAATTTATCCACCGCCTCAATCCATGAAAACTAGGGATTTATCATCACTTAAGGTATTATATGCCTAATTTCCTCAATTCCTCTCTAAAATAAACCCTAGCTATCACCCAAATTCATCAAGTTCAATAATTATACCTTTAAGAAACTTAATAATTCAAGCTTCACCACCCAACAACAATTAAGAAAGTAAATTCTTTTGCAATATTAAAGCTTTAAGGTATGTTAAAGTTCATCCATGGGCCCTTTTCACCCATGGAGTACAAGAACCTATTTTTATGTTTTAAATCATAAATTTACTTGTTTACAATGAGTTATTTACATAAAGATTTTGGGATTTTCGATTATGCATCATGATTATAAGTGTTGTTAGTTGGAAAGCAGCTCTTACGCGTTTGAAGCATGAAATTCTATGTGAAATCCCTAATGTATGTTTTTTGTGTTATGATTATGTTATTCCCACATGTTTAAATCATTCTCATGCTTAAGTTAATAAATTTCAAGTGTATGATGAAATGCCTAAAATATAAATTTTGAGCAATGACAACTTATTATGCTTTTGAAACTTTGGTATGTTTCTACCATTAATGTTATCGAGTCCTAGGGATTATAAATACCTAAAAACTTAGTTGTTTATTTAGTCTCAGTATTTTTAGAATAGTTTTCGGTATATTTGAGCATTTTTAGTTGTAACGCCCCAAGATCCTATCACAGGACATCACACGGTGCTTAAGGCCACACGCGGCCTCAAGTTAACCCTCTAAGCCTGTCTTCACTTCTATAACTTACTATGATGATAATCAGGCTGTAATAAGAAAGAATAATCATGTCATGAACATACTAGAATACAAAGGAATACTGTCCTGTATAATCAAAATATTGAAATTCTGTACATACTGGTACTCTACTCTAACAAGGCCTCTACTATATAAGACTTAGGAGCTATTGTGACAGGTCCCTAACTAACTTGCACTGAACTAAAAGGAGACAACCATCTCCCAACATGAAAAAATAAGGGACCTAGGTCTTCGAACCATGAGGACTCACCAACTGCAGAAGGGTAGATGAAGGTACTCAAAGATCACTGTCACTACTGAGACTGAGCACCTAAACCTACATCACAAGGAAATATAAAACACAGAAGAGTATGGGAATCAGTACTTAGGAATATACTGAATATGTGGGGGTTCAGGCAACATTTAGATAATATCATAAATGTATAAGAAAAATCATGCATACTGATAATAATGACTCTCTTTTCTTGAGTTACCTGAACATGTTTTCCATAAATCATCATTAACAACACATGCTTCATAAATCTCATAAACCATTGGACTCAACTCGAAACTCTTTGACTTAAGACTTAGAGTGACTTGGTGCCTCAAGAAACTTAACTATTATGGACTTGGGAGCTTCTTATAACCGACATAAACCATGTGAGCTTTCATGGAGTCCAACGTCTTGCCCACGTTGGGGAGAGTTATTCTATCCTTTCCATCGGAGTAGAACCTTAACTTTAGTGATCACTGTCTTGTCCTTTGGCCCTGTATCTTAATCTTACAGTGGCACGTAGTTCTGGGGAAGTAGGATGAGCTAAACCCACACTTCCCGCTCGGTGCTAAATCCTACTCCCAAACTTAAGCTCAGAACACATTAGAAAATCCACCTTAATCAACTCAAGGGTCTATATGAAGACCAAAATATTCTCATTTATGAATCATAATCAACTTGTGGATTGATATTGGGTGTATTTATACTCCTATGCACCATAATTTATCCATATTTTATCTATGTTTAGTGAACAAAGTTCCTAGTTTATTATGTTTTTACTCTACTTCTATGTAATTGAGTTAACCAATGTGATTAGCCTGATTTCAGATATTAATGAGGTAGATGAAGACATTATGGGACTATGGAATATGGATGGTACATGACACAAGAGAGAGTAGCAACCTGGACAAAATGTGGCACCTAGAAACTACTATCAGGACCAAATGTGATGCATGGAAACTTTCTCCCGGGCAAATTTGCCATTTATAATAAGTTGAGGACTTAGAAGAAAATTATGAGATAGAAGGCTATTAAAAGACTTGTTGCTGAAATTTTTATTGGGGATTCACATTGTGTATTATTTTGAAAACAAGAGAAAGCGGTTTAGCTTGAGAAGAGACAGAGAGAAACATTTTTCTCTCTTATTTTCGCTATTCATCTTCTCCACCAAGATCATTATAAGTTTTGGTATGATGAATATTTCTATTGTAATTTCTGTTTTATTCATGAGTAGCTAAGTTTATTTGTTAGGGTTATGGAAACCTTGTAGTATACTCTCTATTGCTATGGGTTTTTAAATTTATGATGTGTTAATCCATTTATATCATTACTCTCTTCATTATGATTGATTTCTCGTGGTTGCAAACATAGGGAATGTGCTATTATAGCAATAACTTGTTCAATAGAAAAGTTACTGTTTGTAAAAGAGAGTAGTGACAAGAAAATAGGGTTTCCAACCTCTATTTTACACGTTAATGCCTTAGAAGGATTAACTACTTGGAGAGTTCGTATGATTATTTGTACACTTTGGATTCGAGAGAACTAAGGTGAATAAATCCTTGATGGTTGAGAAACACTTGGATTTAGAATTAGAATACATCTCTCTATAAGTGCATGCATGTATAAATCCTTATTACTCATAGTTAATAGAGAAGTAAAAGCTATAAGGTGGACATAACTCTAACTTGTCATTCTCTGTGATCAATTATTAATACACATATTGCTTCATTGTTATATTGTAACTATCATTTCAAATTTAAACCAAAACCCCCTTTTCAGGAACCTCTGACCAACAGTCCAGTAACAACTACAATACTTAGTAACACAGTATTCCCTGTGGGATTCGACACCTAACCTTGTTGGGTTCTATATTTGATAGCGACCGCTTACTCTCTCATAAGAGAGGTGTAATTTGGGCGTATCAAATTCTGGCACCGTTGTCGGGGAATATTATTGTCGACTAAGTTGTGCTTTTTAGTCGACCTTTTGGTCAAAGATTCCCAAAATTTTACTTTTTGTTTGTTGTTTTTGTTTTGATCAGGTTGAGTATATTTCATGCCAAATACGCAGAGATTGGGCCAGCCATTATTACCTATAAATCCTGAACCATATCTCATTGGCAGAATGGATGCACAACGAGACCCTAAAAGGATAGCTGCTCAACAGGAGTAGGCTAGATTATCTGCATTGGCAGCTGCATAAGTAAATCAACAAAATACTGATAACCCAGGTCGGATACCAAAACTTGATGATGAGGACTTGGGTGATGATGAGTTATTAAATCTAAGGTGTGCAGATGATGTGGCTGCACCAGTGAACAGGAATGTCAACAGAGATCGTCAAGCTAGGATAAAACCCGAATATCGAGCTGTGCAAGTTGCTTTTGATGATGATGATGACGACTTGGATGGGGCTGGTGCCACAAGGGCTATTATTCCTCTGATATTACTAGCACTATGATCCAGCTACTGCAACTTAAAGGGTTATTTGGTGGACTTACAGGCGATGATCCGAATATGCATTTGATTAATTTTATCTCAACATGCAAATCATTTGACAATCTAGGGGTTGGACAGAATGCAATCCGGCTGGGTTTATTTCCATTGTCTCTATCTGGAGAGGTAACTCTATGGTTAAACGGGCTAACTCCCAACTCTATTACCAATTGGAGGCAACTAAAAGATGCTTTCCTAGAAAGATTCTTTCCGCCATCCAAGAGAGCTCAATTGAGAGATGAGATAAGCAATTTTAGACATCTTCCAACTAAAGCTCTCCACGAGACTTGGAACAGGTTCAAGAAGAAGCTAATGCGGTGCCCAAATCATTAGATAGCCAATGTCCACTTGATGGAGATATTATATAGGGCATTGAATTCGTTGACTAAGTCAGTGGTAGATAATGATACGGGTGGGTCATTCATGGACCTTAATTTTCTTGAGGAATCTGACATGTTGGATTATATGACAAAGCAGAGTAGAGCTTGGCATACCAGGGATTCTGAGGTTGCAAGATCTACTGTATCTATCGGCATGATGGCAGAGCAGAGGCGAAGAAAAGAGGAACGTGGCCAGGATATAGCTCATATTAAAACATAGATGGACCTTCTCACTAAGCATTTATTATCAAGAAAGATAGAGAAGGTTAAAGCTGTAGCATCATAGGGAACGGCTAACTTTGATCTTGAGGAAGAAGTTAATTACTTGAACAATCAGATGAGTTTCTGAGGTGATGGCCAAGGAAACAAAGGTTGGAACCATCAAGGAGATTGGAAGAATAAAAGTCACAGGAGTGGACTATATGTACCTCCTGGAAGCCATGATAATGCTGCCACCAGTTCAGGTAAAATTTCCATGGAGGACATGATGGAGAAACTATTAAAGGGAGTTGAGTTGGCAATTTCTGGGGTGACTACTATAAAGAGTGACGTATCTTCCATAAGTTAACTCGTAAATTCGCACTCAGTTACTATTAAACAATTGGAGCAGCAGATGAGCCAATTATCCACAGCATTCAACCAAATACAGAATGGGACTCTACCAAGTGATATAGTTCAAAATCCGAGGACTGATGGATCGTGTATGGCCATTACCACTAGGAGCGGTAAGATGTTATCTAGTCCATGTTTGGGAGCTTCCTCTTATACTGATGAGGTTGAAATGGATTGGGAGATGGTTGAAAAATCTCCAGTGGTGCCTGTGAAGTTGGGAGGTTTGAAAAAGAAGAGTGTGGAAGTTGAACAACCAACCAAGCCGAAGCATGTTAGTGATGTGGAGCAAGGTATAAGAAAGGAGGTAAAAGTTTCTCCAACTGAAATCCCAAGGCCTTCACCCCCATTTCCACAATGATTAAATAAGAAAGAAGATGATGGCAAGTTTAGAAAATTCATGGCTATGTTGAAGCAGTTGATAGTGAATGTACCCTTAGTTGAAGCACTGAAACAGATACCCGGATATGCTAAGTTTATGAAAGACCTATTGACAAAGAAAAAGACTGTGAGCTATGAAATGGTGGAAAATCTTCATCATTGTAGTGCTATTGCTACAAGATCTATTTTCCAGAAGAAAGCTGATCCGGGAGCATTTACTGTTCCATGTACGATTAGATTGCTAAAGTTTGAAAAGTCCCTTTGTGACCTTGGGGCAAGTATCAATCTTATGCCATTAATGGTATTCAAGAAAATGGGTTTGGGAGATCCTACGCCCACTAATTTGCGGCTTTTAATGGCGGATAGATCAGTAAAAAGGCCGATTGGGATTCTATATGATGTACTTGTAAAAGTTGCTGATTTTATATTTCTTGCCGATTTTGTAATTCTTGATTGCGAAGTGGACTTTGAAGTACCCATAATTTTGGGTAGGCCATTCTTAGCAACTGGAAGGGTGTTAGTTGACATGGAGCTGAATGAGCTAAAATTTAGACTCAATGAGAAAGAAGTTAGCTTTGAAGTAAGTCAGTCTATGAAACAACAAGAGGAGATGAGTGTCTTCTCGATCGTTGATGTATTCTATGAAGATAAGCGAGATGTACCAGTTAAGGATATGTCTTTTGTGGAGACCATAGCTGGTTTGGTTGAACTTTCAAGCAAGGATGTGAGTGACTTCAAAGTGGTTGGACTAGGAATAAAGCATTGTCTTGATCCAACAAATGAGGTACAAATGGTATCATCGATGTATCTTGACGAAATCTGAGTAGTCAAGATAATCGAGTCATGCCGCGACGTTAAATCAGGCACTACATGGGAGGCAACCCATGATTTTATTTTTACTTTATCATGTTAAACAAAAATGCAAAAAGAAGGGTCGAGCCACGACCGAAACTATGGCGCTTGGTGGGAGGCAACCCATCTTTCTAATCATTTTTGTTGTTTTTGATTAAGTGTAGGTGTATGAAGTACTAAGGAGGAGATTAGTACCAATTTTGTTTTGGAAGTGAGCTGCATTTCCAATCGCCTATGCTCATTGCCTCACTTAGGCGATAGGTTAGGCGCCACCTATGTCAACATAGGAGATAGGTTAGGCACCGCTTGTACCATTTTGTATGCTCACTGCCTCACTTAGGCGATAGGTTAGGTGCCACCTATGTCAACTTAGGTGATAGGTTAGGCACCGCCTATGTCAACATAGGCTATAGCTTAGGCGCCGCCTATGTCATTGGCTATGCCCACTGGATGGTTACTTTGCTACTTGTTTTGTAAGAAAAATAGTACCAAATAACTTTGCTATTTGCTCCAATGATGATCTCCATACAGGTGGCATGACTCCTAATGTGGATGAGAAGTACTACTAGCCACGTTCTTTATCTTGTTATTTGCACTGGGGACAGTGCTAAGAATAAGTGTGGGGTGGCTGGTTACTTTTCTACTTCTTTTGTAAGAAAATAGGACCTTCTCCTTAGTATACTTCTTGATAGGATTAGTTATTTTTTTTATTTCATTTTGTTAATTATTTAGTCATAATTAGGTGCTTTTCTCGATGATGGATGGATGACGACCGTCTTAAGAGAAAATTAGTCATTTAATTGCATGTAACTATTCTTGTGGGTCACATGACATTATAACATAAGTATGAGATGGATAATTCTGTTTGAAACACCTAGGCTCTAGTTGTGACTCTTGTTGTGATTATTGGTTTTAGTTGAATTAATTTAATTATTGGGTCGAGAATCTATAATGCTCCTAATTGAGTTGACCATGTGCCATGAGTGTGTAAGACTGTTGTATATTCCTTATTACAACTGATTCTAGAACTTGCCTGGTGTGTGTGCAAAGCGAAATAAAGATTGTGAGTTTAGGAGATGATTTAGGCATTTCATTGATAGCCATTGTTCATACCCTACCTTTGTACATTATCTTAGCTAGCCTCGTTAAGCCTTTAGCTTGTTCTTTTGTTAGCCTTATATGTAGCCTATTCTATTCTTTAATAGACCGTAATTTGATCCAAAAGCTCCTAAGCGCTTTAATGTAAAGACAATGTGAGTTAGGAGTTTGACAATAAGGGGAAAAGGTGAAATTGATTCCCCAAAGTCTAGTTATTGGCGTGAGAAATTGATGTGGTTGGGAGTAGCTAAAATTATTGAAAAATTTCAAAATTTTATCCCAAACATGTTACAATGAACCTGTTTTGGCCCTGGTCCTTCTTGGATGTTGTGTACCTCAACTAAGGCAAATTACTTAAGTTGAGGGTGGCTATTATAGGGGTGCGTAACGTGAAAAGGGTGCAAAAAAAATATTTGAAAGGTTTGCATACTTCCACCATAGTGTTATTAATTAAACTTAACAACTTGGGGTGAAAAGCAAATCTGTGAAGATAACAGAAGTAGAAATAGGTTGTTAGAGATTGGTCTTAATTACATAATATAGTATATTAAAGCGCTTAGGGAAGATAGTCACTATTTCTGGGCAAAATAGTTCCTACCCATCCTTTAGCCTGCATTACAACCCGTAAAAGACCTATATGATCCTAATCTTAGCATTCTGATATTAGTGGAGTATTACACTAAGGGAAAGCATATGATCATCAGTTGTAATTTGAGAATTCTTTGTCAGAGTGAGCGCAACTTGACTGTTGTATCCATTTTGTTAGAAATTGCATGATTGTGAGTGATTATGGGTAACTTTCTTGTTGTGAGGACACATAGTTGATGAAGGTTGGGTAATTTACATGATTTCTATGCTTAAACGATATGCATGAAATTGCCAACTTAATGAGTTTATTCTGGAGGGTAGGTTGTCTCTAGTAATGATTCCTGAATCTACTTCATTTTCATAACTGTTGTGTGAGCCTATTTGAGCATCTTGTCTTCCTTTGTGGGTGCTAAGGCTTGTGTAGTATATATAAATGGATATGTTGTTCTAGGACGAACAAAGATTTAAGTGTGGGGTGGTGATCTTAGGTGTATTTATACGCCTAAGCACCATAATTTATCCATATTTTAGCTATGTTTAGAGAACAAAGTGCCTAGTTTAATATGTTTTTACTCTACTTCTATGTAATTGAGATAACCGATGCGATTAGCATGATTTCAGAGATTAATGAGGTAGATGAAGACATTATGGGACTATGGAATGCGGATGGTATATGACGCAAGAAAGAGTAGCAACCTGGACCAAATGTGGCACCTAGAAACTACTATCTGGATCAAATGTGATGCCTGGAAACTTTCTCTCGGGCAAATTTGCCATTTATAATAAGTTGAGGACTTAGAAGGAAATTATGAGATAGAAGGCTATTAAAAGACTTGTTGCTGAATTTTTATTGGGGATTCACATTCTATATTATTTTGAAAACAAGGGAAAGGGGCTTAGCTTGAGGAGAGAGAGAGAGAAATGTTTTTCTCTCTTATTTTCACTATTCATCTTCTCCACCAAGATCGTTCTAAGTTTTGGTATGATGAATATTTCTATTGTGATTTTTGTTTTATTCATGAGTAGCTAAGTTTATTTGTTAGTATTATGGAAACCTTATAGTATACTCTCTATTGCTATGGGTTTTTAAATTTATGATGTGTTAATCCACTTATATCATTACTCTCTTCATTATGATTGAATTCTCGTGGTTGCAAACATAGGGAATGTGCCATTATAGCAATAACTTGTTTGATAGAAAAGTTACTATTTGGAAAAGAGAGTAGTGACAATAAAATAGGGTTTCCAGCCTCTATTTTACACGTTAATGCCTTAGAAGGATTAACTACTTGGAGAGTTCGTATGATTGGTTGTACACTTTGGATTCGAGAGAACTAAGGTGAATAAATCCTTGATGGTTGAGAAACACTTGGATTTAGAATTAGAATACATCTCTCTATAGGTGCATGCATGTATAAATCCTTATTACTCATAGTTAATAGAGAAGTAAAAGCTACAAGGTAGACATAACCCTAACTTGTCATTCTCTGTGATCAAATATTAATACACATATTGCTTCATTGTTATATTGTAACTATCATTTCAAATTTAAAACAAAAACCCCCATTCAGGAACCTCTGACCAACAGTCCAGTAACAATTACAATACTTAGTAACACAATATTCCCTGTGGGATTCGACACCCAACCTTGTTGGGTTCTATATTTGACAGCGACCGCTTACTCTCTCGTAAGGGAGGTGTAATTTGGGCGTATCATGGATTCCTAACTCGACTCAATCTCAAAATAATATTTATCATCTTCAAGTACACTTGGTTATCAAATCATATCATGTATCAAAACTTCAAGAAAACATCATAGAACTCGTTCTGACCCTCAATATAAATATCAATATATAATCAATAGTCAAACTTCTCATGGAAAAGCATAAATTCTCAATTTAAGAAATAGGACAATGAAGTAGTCATATAAGTCAATCTTGTTTAGCTCAAATCTCATAAATCCTTGATAAAGTAATTTGGGTATAAACCTGCTTTGCAAAAATCATGAAATTCAATAGAAATTAAATCTTTGGGCACAAGAACGAAAGAAGTGTTCTTGTTCAAACCCCACATACCTTGGATTATGATTTTTAAGATGAACAAACTTGATTGGAAACTCTTCTTTACACTTTTGAGCTAAGTTTCTTGATGTCTTTGACTTGGAAAACTTAATTCTTGAACAACTTGGTGAAATCTTTGGAAAATTCTTGAATTTCTTAGAGAAGATTTGATTTAGGATTTTGGAAGAAACCCTAGTTTCTAAAGGGTTATGGAAGAGAAAGGAGAAAAATAAACTACTCTTCTCTACTTGGATATATATATATATGTATACAAGACAAAAATCGGCGGAAATGACCAAAATGCCCCTAAAAATGAGTTAGAAAAATTATTGATTGGGTCTGTGGCAGTCGAACTGACGGTTCACCAGATCATCTGGCACTTAAGTGCCAAAACTAGGACATTCTTCCTGAATGTGACGGTCGAAGTGACGATCCGTCAGGAAACTGATGGTCCACCAAATCGTCCGTCACTCGAGGGCCAGAAACTAGATATTTTGCCTCGACTTGACAGCCTATTAAATTTTTGGCGACCCACCATTTTGGCCGTTGCACGATGGCCAGAAAAAAGGGCTACTGGCTTGGCTTGATGGGACAATTGAAGGTCCACCAAGGACTTGGCAGTCCTTTAGTCCTACCATCAGGCCTGGGCGATTCTGACATCGCTTAGTAAAACGTCCATAACTTCCTCGTCCGATGTCCGATTTTGATGAAATTAGTATAGATGGAAAGATTATTCAATGATCTACATGACAAAAGTATAAATTAGAGAAATACAACACAATATAAACATCAATCACTTTAGAAACCACCTCTATCCAATCAAAAGATAGATTTAGGCTTAAGGAATGATCGGAGTATTACAATATCTTCCTCTTGGAAAAATTTATCCTCAAATGTTTCCAGATAGATGAATAACAAGAGAAAATGAGGACGTACAACTGGAACAACCCACTCAAAGGGCTTACTTTACTCTAAAGTTTTGAGTACTGCACAGAATGTATGAATCATAGAGAGAGTAACCATATAGCTAAATGCATATCTGAATTGAGGAAGAATAGTACCTTCAGCTTGATTTGAACTCGTGGAGAAGAGATGAAGGTAACTGGCTCGCATATTTGCTTCTGCTTCCCAAGTAGCACCCTCGACTGATTGATTTTTTCATAAAACTTTAACCAAGGGAACTTCCTTGTTCTTTAGTTTTCAGACTTGATAATCTAGGATATCGACTGCAACTTCATCATAAGAAAGACTATCTCGAACATCGAAGCTCTCTAATGGATCAACAACAACAGAATCACAAATGTGTTTTTTGAGCATAGAAACATGAAATACAGGATGGACAGCTGACAACTCTGCAGGCAACTCAATCTCATAAGCTGCTTTCCCAACACGATTCAAAACTCTATAAGGGCCTACATATCGGGGACTAAGATTCCCTTTCTTTCAAAATCTTTTCACCCCTTTCATGGGTGAAATTTTCAAATAGACCAGATCACTAACTTCAAACTCAAGGGCTCATCTTCTTACATCTGCATACAACTTTTGACGACTCTGGGTTGTCTTCAACCTCTCCCAAATCAACTTAACTTTCTCCATAGCCTCGAACACAGCATCAGGTCCAATCACAATAGCTTCACCGACTTCAAACCAACCTATGGGAGATCTAAATCTTCTCCTATACAAAGCTTCAAATGAAGCCATTCTAATACTAGCATGGAAAATGTTGTTGTAAGCCAATTCAATCAATGGCAATTGTTCATCCCAACTTCCTTTGAAATCAAGAACACATTCCCTCAACATATCCTCCAAAGTCTGGATAGTCCTCTCAGCCTGACCGTCTATCTGCGGATGAAAAGTGGAGCTAAGATGAACTTAGGTCCCAAGACCCTTCTGGAAGGCTCTCCAAAACTGAGAAGTAAATTGAGTACCTCTATCGGAGATGATAGACAATGGAACTCCATGTAACCTGACTAACTCTCGAAGGTATAGCTTAGCATAGTCCTCAGTAGTGAAAGATGTATGTACTGGCAAAAAATGTGCTGACTTAGTCAACCTGTCTACAACGACCCAAATCAAATCTTGACGATGTCGAGAAGGAGGTAAACCAGTCACAAAATCCGTATTCACTTCCTACCACTTCCAAGTAGGGATACTGAATTCTTGCATCATTCCACCGGGTCTTTGGTGTTCTATCTTAACCTGTTGGCAAGTTGAACACTTCTTTACAAACTTTGCTATATCCTTTTTCATACCATTCCACCAATAAATTTCCCACAAATCGCTGTACATCTTGGTAGCACCGGGATGAATAAAATATCACGTGCCATGTGCTTTAGCCATAATTCTCTGCCTTAAATTGTCAACATCATGCACACACGATCTATTCTAAAATCTCAATACACCATTTCCCCCTTGGGAGAAGACCTCCACCTTTTGGTCTTTAACTTACTCTTTCTGTTCGATCAAACGAGAATCCATGTCTTGTTTCTCCTTCACTTCCAAAACTAGGGAAGATTCGAAACTACTCTAAACTCAAATATTATCCTCAGCTGAGTCAAGCAATCTAACACCTAACCTAGACAAATGATGTACTTCATAGGACAACTCCTTCTTATCTTCTTCTATATGTGATACACTGCCCATGTACGATTTGCTAAGGATATCTACCACTACATTGGCCTTGGTCGGGTGATACAGCACATTCATATCATAGTTTGTTAGCAATTCTAACCATCGCCTCTATTGAAGGTTCAACTCTCTCTGAGTAAACACATACTGTAAACTCTTGTGATCCATAAATACATCAACACGAACACCATACAGGTAGTGTCTCTAAATTTTCAAGGCAAAAACCACTGCAGCTAACTCAAGGTCATGGGTCGGGTAATTTTTGCGACTTCAACTACCTAGAGGCATAAGCTATAACCTTACCCTTCTGTATTAATACACAACCCAAACCAACTCTAGAAGAATCACAGTACACCACAAAGTCATCGACACCATTTGGAAGGGCCAGTATAGGGGCCGAAGTGAGTTGAATCTTCAACTCCTGAAAACTCTTCTCGCAAACATCAGACCATAGAAATTTAAATTTCTTTTGGGTCAACTGGGTCAAAGGAGAAGCAATGGAAGAGAAACCTTTGATAAAACGATGGTAGTATACAGCTAGACCCAAGAAACTCCTAATATCAGACGGGGAAATAGGTCTAGGCCAATTCTTTACAGCTTCTATCTTTTGAGGATCAACTTAAATACCTTCAGAAGAAACAATATAACCCAGAAAAGCAACTGACCTTAGCCAAAATTTGCACTTGCCAAGTTTAGCAAATAGTTAATGATCTCTAAGGGTTTATAAGACTATTTAGAGATGATCTGCATGGTCGTTCTTACTTTGGGAGTATACCATAATATCATTTATTAACATAATAACAAACATATCCAGGTAGTTTTTGAACACCCAATTCATGAGGTCCATAAAAGTGGTTAGGGCATTTGTTAGCCCGAAGGACAAAACCAGGAACTCAAAATGACCATAACAGGTGTGAAAAGTTTTCTTTGGAATATCGCACTCCCTGACTTTAAGCTGGTGATAACCAGATCTCAAGTCTATTTTTGAGAAATAACTGGCACCTTGTAGCTGATCAAATAGGTCATCAATTTTAGGAAGAGGGTACCTGTTCTTGGTCGTGACCTTGTTAAGGTAACAATAGTCAATGCACATGCGTAATGAACCATCTTTCTTTCGCCCGAATAGAACAGGTGCACCCCAAGGAGACACACTGGGCCTTATAAAACCCTTATCAAGAAGATTTTTGAGTTACTCTTTCAACTCCTTAAGTTCTGCCGGGGCCATATGATATGGAGGAATAGAAATAGGCTGTGTATCAGGGAGAAGATTAATTTCGAATTCTATCTCTCTATCGGGAGGTACCCCTAGGAGATCTTTTGGGAAAACATCAAGAAACTCATTGACAACATTAATAGACTGAATAGTCGGAGTCTCAGACTTAGTGTCTTTAACTCGAACCAAATGATAGATACAACTCTTGGATATCAATTTCCTAGCTTTAAGATAGGATATGAAATAACTTTTAAGAGATACAGAATTTTTGGACCACTCAAAGGTTGGCTCATTGGGAAACTAAAATTTGACTACACGGGTACGACAGTCTATAGATGCAGAATAAGAGTGAAGCCAATTCATACCCAAAATATTGTCAAAATCAACCATGTCTAGCTCAATCAAATCTACAAAAATAACTCTGTGAAGAACAGTGATAGGACACTTCTTATATACTTTCTTAGCAATAACAGATTCACCTACAGGGGTAGAAACTAGAAAAGTCTCAGGAATCCTTTCAGCATTGATCTCAAAATTCACGGCCACTAGCGGAGTCACGTAGGAAAGACTTGACCCAGGGTCTATCAGCATATATATATCAAAATAAAATACACGGAGCATACCAGTAACAATATCTGGTGAATCCTCCTGTTCCTGGAAGGGTGGTATAGCATAAAAACGATTCTAGCACTGACTACCGGCAGTACTAGATGAGGCACCTTGAGGAGGAGGAGGATGAACTAAAGGGTCTAGAGCACTAATAGCCCAACTTTGGGGATGAACATCAAGGCTCACCTATCTAGAATATGGACAATCTCTGAGTTTGTGGCCCAACTTGCCACAACCAAAACAACCTCTCTGCTCAGCCATACACTCTTTGAGATGCGTCCTACCACACTTAGCATACAGGGAATAGTTAGGTCTATTACTTACACTGTACTGAGACCTGGACACAGAAGACCTATTACCCTACTTCTGTCTGACTCTAGGTGTAGGAGCACTAGCTGATAAAGGCGTTGGCATAAGAGAACAGCTCTAGAACTGAGGGCGTATCCCTTCAGAAAATTTAATCTGACTATACCCCTACTGCCCTGATCTAACCCTCTTGTTCCCTCTCACTCTCTCTCTCTCTCTCTCTTTTACCTTATCTGCTTCAATCTATTGAGCGTGTATCATTAATATAGAAATATCCATGTCCCTATTAAGCATAGCGGATCTACACTCTTTCACGACATAACCCGACAAACCAGCCAAAAACTTACTTATACTGGTTCTAGAATCAGCCATCATACTGGGAGCATACTTAGATAACTGGTTATATTTAAGACAATACTCCTTAACTATCATGGGGCCCTTTCTCAAGTTCATAAATTCGTCTAATTTTGCTTTCCTCGGCTTCTGGGGAAAGAATCTATCTAAGAATACATCCTGAAACAACTGCCAAGTCATAAGAGTGACATCCTTCCCTCTACTCTTCCTCTACATCTCCACCCAATCATATCCTACATCTTTCATTCGATAGGCAGCCAATTCAACTCTACTCCTCAGTCACGTGCATAATCTGAGTGATCTTTCTCACTTTATCTAAATATATTTGTGGCTCTTCACCTACCTTCGACCCATAGAACTCAAGTGGATTTATCCGCATAAAGTCATAAACCTAAGTTACAACAGAATTATTCCCTTGTGGAGGCAAAATAGTAGCCTGGGTGTTGGCTTGAGCATTGGTAGTAACTACCTGGGCTAGCGCCTAAAAAGCTGCCCAAAATTTTACATGCGACACATGCTCGTTCAAGGGGTCAACGGGTTGAGATCATTTGTTGTTTCTGTGAACTCTACGAGGAGGCATTTTCTATCTTAAGAGAGCACAAATTAATAGTAGAGAGAAACAGTCATTGGTACAATAGACTTTTGAAAGAAAGAAATGACTTTTCCTAAAATGTCCCATAGCCTCTTGCTCATAGATGTGGCACGCTACACACCGATGATCAAGACTCTACGTAATGTCGATTTTTAGACTCCCTAGGACTTCTTAAACCTTAGGCTCTGATACTAAGCTTATAACGCCCCAAGATCCCATCCCGGGATGTCACACGGTGCTTAAGGCCATACACGGCCTCAAGCTAACCCTCTAAGCCTATCTTCACTTTTATAACTCATTATGAAGATAATCACGCTTTAATAAGGAAGAATAATCATGTCATAAATATACTGGAATATAAAAGAATAGTGTCCTGTATAATCAAAATGTTACAGCTCTGTCCATACTGGTACTCTACTCTGATAAGGCCTCTACTACATAAGACTAAGGAGCCATTGGGACAGGTTCCCAACTGACTCTCACTGAACTGAAAGGAAATAACAATCTACCAATATGACAAAATTAGGGACCTAGGTCCTCAAACCATGAGGACTCACCAACTGTAGAAGGGTAGATGAAGGTACTCAAAGATCATTGTCGCTGCTGAGACTGAGCACCTAAACTTACATCACAAGGAAATATAGAACATAGAAAAGTATGGGAATCAGTACTTGGTAATATACTGAATATATGGGTCTGCAGGCAAAATTTAGGTAATATCGTAAATGTATAAGAAAAATCATGCATATTGATAATAATGACTCTCTTTGCTTAAGTTACCTGAACATGTTTTCCATAAATCATCATTAATAACACATGCTTCATAAATCTTATAAACCATTAGACTCGACTAAAAACTGTTTGACTTAAGACTTAGAGTGACTTGGTGCCTCAGGAAACTTAACTATTATGGACATGGGAGTTTCTTATAACTTACATAAATTATGTGAGGTTTTCATGGAGTCCAACGTCTTGCCTATGTTAGGGAGAGTTGTTCTATCCTTGCCATCAGAGTAGAACCTTAACTTTAGTGATCACTGTCTTGGCCTTTGGCCCTTAATCTTAATCCTATGATGGCACGTAGTTCTGGGAAGTAGGAAGCACTAAACCCACACTTCTCTCTCGGTGCTAAATACTACTCCCAGACTTAAGCTCAGAACGCGTTAGGAAATCCACCTTAATCAACTCAAGGGTCTATCATGAACACCAAAATATAAATATATATCTTATTAATGAATCATAATCAACTTGTGGATTCCTAACTCGACTCAATCTTAAAATAATCTTTCTCATCTTCAAGTACACCTGCTTATCAAATCATATCAAGTATCAAAACTTCAAGAAAGCATCATAGAACTCATTCTTGACCCTCAAGCTAAATATCAATATATATTCAATAGTCAAACTTCTCATGGAAACGCATAAATTCTCAATTTAAGATATAAGAGAATGAAGTAGTCATATATGTCAATCTTGTTTAGCTCAAATTATGGGTGTCAAGTGGGCCGGGCCAGACCTGGCCCTCGTAACTAACCCATCCCGGTTTGACCCAACCCGGTAAGCCCTAGGGCTTTAGGGTTCGGGGTTCTGGGTCTCGGGCTGGTTATTTTTTAAAATGGGCCGAGCTAACCCGGCCCGAACCAAGCCCGATCCAAGCCCGCCGGTTAACCGGCCTGGCCCGAATAAATTTTATAAAAAAATGATATTTTGGCTTTTGGGCCAAACTAGCCGTTGTCCCAACGGCTATATAGCCGTTTTTGGGTCCAAACAGCTAGTTTGGGCCTATTTATTAAAAAAAAAAAAACATTACAAAATATTTCTTAATCCCAAAAAAAAAATCTATAAATACCCTACAACTTCAAATCATTTTTCACACAATTTTTCACTCTCTCAAAGCTCATTCTCTCTCAAATCTCAATTCTCAATTCTCAAATATTTAATATATTTAATTTCTTAAAGTGTTCACTTTAATTTTTTAATTTTTCGTTTACAAAGTACGAGCGGAAGTTTCTAAAGTCGCAATCTTCGGATACTTCCAAAATTTGGTATTGTCGTTCCATATCTTACGTTTAATTTTTATTTATTGTATTAATTGTTTAATATTTAATTTTATTATATTTGTGTATTTTGAATATTTTTAATTTAATTTAATTTATATTATGGATAAATTAAGAAACCTCGCTACTAAAGGTGTTAAAATTTTTGGTCCCAGAAGCGGTAGTGGTAGTAAAAAGCGAATTACTAGCGGTAGAGGTAGTTCAAGTAGTAGATATACCCGTGTGCCTTCGCCTCCGGTACCGCTTGGTACACCTTTTGAGGAAGCAATAGGTGTAGGTTCTCATGATATGGATTATGTAGAAGCTCAGGAAAATTACAGAATAAAAGAAGAAAATAAAGTAGATGCGATTAATTTAGACGAAGATAATGAAAATATTGCTGAGACACCCGTAGTAGGAGATGCTAACATTAGATCTGAATTAGTTAATCTCCCTTCCCATCCTCCCAGTGCCCCAAAACCTCGTAAAAGAACTAGTATTGCATGGCAATTTTTTGAACGTATATCAGATATTGAGGTGCAATGCAATATTTGTCAACAAATATATAAGCATAGAAGTGGAGGCAAGCAAGGGGGTATGGGTACGTTAATGAGACATGTAGCTGAAGATCACAAAAGAGAGTTAAATATTGCAAAAAGTGGTGGGGATGTTGGTGGGTCAACGCAAACTAGAATGGACCTAGCAACTGGTCATGTAGCGAAGAAGTATAATAAATTGAGGGACCGGGAAGAAATAGCTAAAATGGTAGCTGTGGGTTGTTTGCCTTTTAATTTTCCTTCTTCTGATGCCTTTATTCGTTATATACAAGCAATTTATAATCCTATGTTTAACGGTATTCCTAGAACTACTTGTCGGTCTGATATTTTTAGACTTCATTCACAATATTGTTTTTATTTATCAACATTGTTAAAAAATATTCAATGTAGATTGTCCCTAACTTCTGATCTTGGTCGTTCTGTAAATAAAAATGATTATTTAACCGTTACTTGTCATTGGATGGATATTAATTTTGTGATGCAAATACGTATTCTTGCTTTTTTATATGATGAAGATCGTAAACATACTGGATAATTTATTACTGATTCTATTGTTAAAATTGCCGGATATTATGGTATCGAAAATAAAATTTTATATATTGATTTTGATAATGCTTCTAACAACAACAATGCAATAAAAAAATTAAAATCTACGCTATCTCCGCCTTTGCCTGAAATTTTTCATATTAAGTGTGCATGTCATATATATAATTTAATTGTAAAAGATGGTCTTGAGTTTTTGGAGTTTTATATTGACAAAATTCACCTTGTTGTTGGTTTTATTCAAGGAAATAATCATAGATCGAGAATTAGAGAATTTAAAGTTAAATGTCAAGAAAATGGACTTACACCGATTTTGATGCCTGTGGAAATTGATACTAGATGGAATTCTACGTATGAATTTTTAAAAACTTGTTATAAATATAGAATTCCTATTACACTAGCTTTTAACCAATATTGCGGTTCATTTGCTAATTCTGCTGATTGCATGCTACATAATTTTGATTGGGTTGTAATTAATGATCTTGTTAAGTTTTTAGAAAAATTTTATGTAGCTACGGTTGAATTTTTCGGTGCTTATTATCCTAATGTTTGTAATATTTTGGCATATATAGCCGATATTTCTAATTTGCTCAAAGAATATAAAAATAAAGAAGGTTATGAAGAAGCTGTTGGCACCATATTTACGAAATTAAAAAAATATTTTTTTCCGATTCCCGCTATTTACTTGGTTGGTGCTATGCTAAATCTGTGCATGAAATATAATAATATGTGTCATTTTAGTACTCTTATTTATACTAACTTAGAAATAAATACCAACCATGATTCTGAACAAGTACAACCTGATTTGTGGACGGCTACGGATGATGAAAACGATTACATAGAAAAATTATATAATCACTATGCTGATTTATTTGATTTAACCGTACCTACAAATATCACTCCAACTGTCGCTCCTCATCCTCCCGAGGATCCATCATCTTCTAAAAGGCCGGCACATAGTGGTTTTTCTGATTCGTTTTATGATTTAAATTGTTGGAACAATGTTGATGAGAGAACTTACACATTAACTTATTGGGAAGAGCTGAAATATTATCTTCGGACAGCACTAGAGGATCGCAGACGACGGATCAACATGTTGGATTAGTGAAGGAGTAATGAAACACAATATCCTGTGCTTTCAAGATTAGCTAGAGATAGCTTGAATGTTCCAATGTCAACCGTTGCATCAGAGAGCACCTTTAGTCAGGGACAACAGCAACTTGGAGACAACCGACACTCATTGGGAAGCAATGCAATGAATGTTCTAGTTTGCCTCAGAGATTTGATTAGATCGGAAAGAAGAAACCAAGGAATGGAACCGGAGCCAAGCGACGAGCTGAAACTTGAAGAAATTATGACTTCACGGAAAAACTCAGCAGAATCAAGTCCAATGCATGGTTTTGCCCCCGTTGACTTCGACTATCCTATGCAAGTTCCCATTAATATTAACATGAATGAGTTGGAAAAAATGATGCATAATATATAGATTTTTCATTCATGTAAATTATAAATTTTGGATCATTTTGTAATCAATAAAATTCTCCATATTCATTCACTCCTTAGTCCTTGCTTTTTATATTTTTTCATTTAACGATTTAAAATTTTAAATTGAATTTCTAGTTTTCTACTTTAAATTAAAAACTTAATTCTAATATATTGTTAATTTACTACCAAATATTATTAATTTGTTATATTAAGTAGCATATGTTTTGTATATTTGTGCATATATCTTCTATAGAAGTGTATATTTAACGTATACATGTGTATATGTTTTATAAATTAGTATATAAGTATATCTATATATATTGTAATGTATATATAATGTAGTATATTTTATAAGTACTAGTATATATACTTTGAATGGTGCGTATACATATGTATATATCTTCGATAAAAGTGTATATTTAATGTATACATGTGTATATATTTTATAAATTAGTATATAAGTATATCTATATATATTGTAATGTATATATAATGTAGTATATTTTATAAGTAGTAGTATATATACATTGAATGGTGCGTATACATAGAATAGAGTGTATATATGTGAATAGATCTTTTATAGACGTGTATATTTAATGTATACATGTGTATATGTTTTATAAATTAGTATATAACTATACAAATATATATTGTAATGTACGTATATTATAGCATATTTCATATAAAGTATTACATATACATAGAATAGAGTGTATATATGTGAATAGATCTTCTATAGACGTGTATGTTTAACGTATACATGTGTATATATTTTATAAATTAGTATATAACTATACAAATATATATTGAAATGTATATATATTGTAGTATATCTCATTTAAAGTATTACATATACATAGAATAGAGTGTATGTATGTGAATAGATCTTCTATAGACGTGTATATTTAACGTATACATGTGTATATATATATAATTATATATATATATATATATTGTAGTATATTTTATTTGAACTTTCAAGTTTAAAGTAGTACATATATATTTGGATGGTGCGTATATATGTGTAATTGTGTATATGTGTATATATTTTTTAAATTCTAATGTAGTATATACTATATATATAGCTTATATATATTGTTTAACGTATTTATAATGTATATAGGTGGGTATATATAATGTATATTGAAAAAAAGTTTTTTTTTTATATTTTTGACCGGTTTTTTAATCGGGTTTGACCTGGTTTAGGTGGGTTTGACCGGGTTGGGTTAAGTGGGTCGAGTTAGGGTGGTTTTTAATTTTTTTACTGTTGGGCCCGGATCGTCCCGGCCCACTTAGACCCCAACCCGAACCCGGACCAGCCCTCAACCCGGTTAAATAACACGGGCCGGTTCCGGGTTGGCTCGACCCGGCCCACTTGACAGCCATAGCTCAAATCTCATAAATCCTTGATAAAGTAATTTGGGTATAAACCCACTTTGCAAAAATCATGAAATTCAATTGAAATTAAATCTTTGGGCACAAGAACGAAAGAAGTGTTCTTGTTCAAACCCCACATACCTTGGATTATGATTTATAAAATGAATAAGCTTGATTGGAAACTCTTACCCTTTTGAGCTAAGTTTATTGATGCCTTTGACTTGGAGAACTTAATTGTTGAACAACTTGGTGAAATCTTTGGAAAATTCTTGAATTTCTTCGAGGAGATTTGATTTAGGATTTTGGAAGAAACCTTAGTTTCTAGAGGGTTATGGAACAGAAAGGAGAAAAAATGAACTTCTCTTCTCTACTTATATATATATATATATATATATATATATATATACAAAACCAAAATTGGCAGAAATGAAAAAAATGCCCCTAAAATAATGAGTTAGAAAAATTGTCGATCAGGTCTGTGATAGTCGAACTGATGGTCCGTCAAAGGAACTAATGATCCACCAGATCATTCGTCACTCGAGTGCTAAAACTAGGACATTCTACCTCGACGTGATGGTCGAAGTGACGATCCATCAAGAAACTGATGGTCCACCAGATCTTCCATCACTTGGGGGCCAGAAACGAGACATTCTGCCTCGACTTGACGGTCCCTTTGACAGTCCATCAAATTTTTGGCGGCCTACCATTTTGTCAATCGTACGATGGAAAGAAAAATGAGTTACTGCCTTGGCTTAATGGGATAATTGATGGTTCACCAAGGACTTGGCGGTCCTTCTGGCCTACCGTCAGGCCTGGGCGATTCCGACATTGCTTAGTAAAATGGCCATAACTTCCTCGTCTGATGTCGGATTTTGATGAAATTGGTATCGATGGAAATCTTATTCAATGATATACATGAAAAAAAATGTAGAAATTAGAGAAAAACAACACAACATAAATATAAATCACTTTGGAGCCACCCCTATCTACTCAAAAGATAGATTTAGGCTTAAGGAACGATTGGGGTATTACACCAGTTCAATCAGTTATCATAGCAGTCAAACTTTGATAAGTTCAGTAATCCGAGTCAGTTTAGTTAGGAGTAGGATTTAGCACCGAGTGAACCTAGGGATGGGGGCTCACCTGCCAGTTGAGGGTATGACCTTTAGTAGCAGTCCCTGTGTTCCAAAACCACGTATCCATCATAGCTTGAGATGTTAACCTATCAGTTGAGGGTTGGACCATATCTGACCATAGCACCTTCCAGTAGAAGGTGACTTTTTAGTCCTTTGGGGCCTCACTTTAGTGGATCCATATAGCCAGTGTTAGTACCCGTGGCACAGTACTGATACCACTCTAACTAGGGTCATAGTTTGGACCATAATTAGCTCATATTGGAAATGTCAATTAGATGATAGCTCCCAAGTCTCAGTTCAGTCTCACCTCAGCCCCAGTTAAGAAGTCAGTTCAAATTTTCTTGACCATAGCATTTAGTTTAGTTTTTAAATCAATACTCAGACTTTTGTATTTTAGTTTACAAACTATTCCAATATCATGTTATATGCTTGGTTATGCATTCTCAGATTTTACAATTTTTACTCATGCTATGCATCAGTTATTTCATGCTATTCATTCAGTCAATTATTATTTATGCACATAAGCCCATGCATATCATCCTAACCCCATTTCGCAGACCATTATATTCAAAGTACTGACAATATACTCATCTCTTATGCTATGACGTCTCATATCATAGGTTCGAACGCTCAGATTTCTAACCATACTTAGACATTTCAGTGCATCAGTAGCAGTCACAGTAGTGATTCCTCATATTTTTGAGGACCGATTATGTTTACTTCAATATTTTATTTTAGTTAGATAATTGAGTTAGATCAGTCAGTTTTTTAGGCTTTTAGATATTTCAGATAGTCAGTTGTCAGTTTTTATCGGTCAGTTTTTAGCATTTTTGCTTATGTTTCAAATTTGTGGATCTCATTTGTATGGTTTATTTCAGAATTTAAACCTTATGGCATATTCATTTGTTTTTATTCATGTTCATTATCATTATATTATTTAGTACTCAGAGCAGGTACCAACTCATGGGTTATCTTGTGGTCACTTATGATCGTAAGCAGCATGTGGCATCCAAGGTGTATTCCTGGGGCATTACGAACTTGGTATCAGAGCCTAAGGTTTTAAAGTGTCATAGGAAGTCTAAAATCCAGGTTGGGTAAAGTCCTGTGCATGGGTATGAAGCATGCCACACTTATGGACAAGAAGCTACAAGACATTTTAGGAAAAGTTTCCCTTCTTTCAGTATTCAAATTGTGTGAATGAGCAAGATATAAAATTAAACTCTTATTCTAATTCAATATTCTTTCCATTTACAGAACATACCTCCCAACAAGAATAAAAGAAGTAGAAACAGGAATTAGCCTGTACCTCCGCCTGTTCAGAAAGATCCCCTGAATAAGCATGACTCTCATGCCGAATTCAGAGTTGTATTCACTACTTTAGCTCACTCAGTAGTAGCTCAGAATAACCAGCAGGTTGTTGTTTCAGTCGTTCTAGTGGCTAATACTGCCACAGCTAGGATTAGGGACTTCACCCAAATAAACCCTCCTCTATTTTTCGAATCCAAATCTGATAAAGATCTGTGGTGTTCCTTGACATGGTTCAGATGGTAACTGACATTATGGGTGTAATATTTAGAGAAAGTGTAGATTTAGGTACTTACCATTTGTAGGATATTGCTCACACCTTTTACAAGAAGTGAAAGGAAGATAGAGGCATAGATGCAAGGCCTGTTGAATGGGAGGAGTTTGCTACAACCTTTTTAGATAAATTCTTTCCTTAGATTTAAGGGAATCTAAGGTGCAGGAGTTTATCAATTTGAATTAGGGGAACATGAGTGTGATAGACTATTCTCTTAAGTTTACTCGGCTAGATAGGTATGCTCCTAATATGGTCTCTAGTGACAGGTCTAGGATGAGTAAGTTTATTTATGGGTAGCTAATAGCATGGTCAAAGATTGTAGGATCGCGATGTTGATTAGGAGATGGACTTGTCTAGATTGATGGTCCATGCTCAATAGATTGAGGAGCAAAAGTGTAAGGAAAGAGAATGAGAGAATAAGAGTGCCAAAAAAGGTAGCTTGATTTTTTCTCAACCAAGGTTAGAGGGTGGTAACCATCCTTAATTCCTTCAAAAATCTTTATCCCCAGCTCTATCTTCAGCTAGTGCACCAGCCAAAATTCAAAAATAATAATCGGGATAGGGAGCTAAGACCTAAACCCCAGGGAAGTAAGAACAGTTATCGTACAAATCTTTTTTTCCACAAATATAGTAGAAACCACTAGGGTGTGTGTAAAGTTGGCAGTGATGTATGCATTGGGTGTGGCAAGCCAGGCCACAGAGTTAGGGATTGCCCAAATAGTGGTCAACAGGGTCAATTCGATTATCCCCAAGTTCCATCCAGTCACCTGACTCGACAAGGTGTCGCTTCCAGTGCAACCAGTGGTCAGCGCCCAAACAGATTGTGTGCACTTCAGTCTTGACAGGATCAGGAAAGTTCTCCTGATGTGGTTACTGGTACGTTATAGGTCTTTCATTACATGTTTATGCTTTGTTAGATCCCAAAGCTTCTCTTTCTTTTGTAACCCCCTACATAGCTATTAATTTTGGTGTTAGTCCTGATACTTTAGCAGAACCATTCTTAGTGTCCACCCCAGTAGGTGTCTCTATTATAGCCAGGTAGGTATACGGGAACTATCCGATCATAATATGCTAGAAAGTTACCTCAGTTGATCTTGTAGAGTTAGAGATGACTGATTTTTATGTCATTCTTAGCATGAATTATCTCCACTCATGCTATGATTCAGTTGATCATAGAAATAAATTTGTTTATTTTTATTTCCTGAATGAATTTTAGTTCCTGAATAAACCATTCCTTAAATAAAGGGGTAGTACTTCAGCACTTAGGGGCTTGTTCTGTACCTTAGAGAGAGAAAAATGATATCCAAGGGGTGTTTCTACCATCTTATTCGAGTTAAGGACTCTAGTTTAGAGACTCCCAATTTTGAGTCAGTTTCAATTGTGAGGGAATTTCCATAGGCATTACTCGAAGATCTTCTTGGAGTTCCTCCTAAAAGGGAAATCCACTTTGAAATAGACATTCTTCCAAATACCCAACCTATCTCTATTCCGCCCTATAGAATGGCGCATGTAGAGCTTAGGGAGTTAAAAGAACTGTTGAAAGATCTCTTAGATAAGGGATTCATTAGGCCCAGTATTTCCTCATGGAGTGCTCCAGTCCTTTTTAGCAAAAGAAAGATGGTTCTTTCAGAATGTGCATCAATTACCGTCAGTTGAAGAAAGT